>NC_133659.1:296235041-296535041 GCF_037893015.1 Macrotis lagotis
TTGTTTGTCCATTAGGTAGTGAGCACCTTGAGGGCAGGAATTTTCTTCTGTCTTTTTTCATATCCCTTGCACAAAGTATGGAATTTGACACAGTAGACACTGAATAAATGTTTATTGCTTGCTTGATTGATTGATAGACATAAAGACTACTCAAATTCTACTGATTTTCCTTAGTGACTTTGGGCAAATCACTTATTCTTCATGAGCCTTAGTTTCCTCATCTGTAAAATGAAGGGATTATACTTGATGGCTGCTGAGATTCCCTTCAAGCTGGAGATCTATGACCATAAGTTTTAAGGCATCTTTAATGTTTTTCCCTAATCTAAATCTATAATATATATTTATATATGTGTATATAAACATGCATAATACTTACTGCAAAACTATGGATACATACATATACTCACAGAGAATTTTGATCATTTTGAAGCTCAATCAGTGAAGGATTCCCTACTGATGGTGAAGTCTTCAAGGGGCTCCGCTTTGCAGATAGTATTTTGTTCAATATGTTAAGCCCCATAAAATTCCAGGGCCTCTTCAATAGGATCTATGATTACTCAAAAGATTACAGTCTAATAATCCAAATAAGCACAACAAACTTATCAATAAGATCCCCAAGATTAGCCTAGGTAAGGGGTGTGTGTGTGTGTGTGTGTGTGTGTGTGTGTGTGTGTGTGTGTGTGTGTGTGTGTGTGTGTGTGTGTCTGTGTGTGTGTGTGTGTCTGTGTGTCTGTGTGTGTGTGTGTGTGTCTGTGTGTGTAAGTAAAATCATTCTACCCATATTTTTTATCAGTTTTTCTTCTGGATGCAGATAGCATCTTTATATATACTTTGTATTAATTTGGGTATTTGTAATAGTGAAAATAACTCAGAGTTGTTTTGAAAACAACACTGCTGTTACTGTATACAATATTCTTTTCATTCTGTTCATTTTGCTCTTCATTATTTCATGTGCATGAACTAAGCAACAAGTTATATCAACCCTTCTCTATGTACTATTGGCTCATTTCCTTATTAACTCAGTAACTGGTTCAAAGGAAATAAGGGACCAAGGTAAGAAATATATTCATAAAAAGAATATAAATATAAAGTCACTCTAATTAATTCATCAACTTTCAGACATAACCCAGGTTTTCAAGTAAGCAGAGAAATCTATTTTTCCCATGAGTTTTGATTCCTCTCTCTTTACAATTTTAGACTCCAGTTTCATGATTTCAAATATTATACTCATGCCATTTATTGCAATAGCAAATAATTCAGACAGTTAAATAAATGTTTATAATATATTGACAGTGGACATATTTCACAGTGAAAGTCATCTCTATTTTTCAGAAGCATGAGATAGAGACATAAATGGAATCTTTCCTCTGCCCTCCCTCTTTTCTTCTCCCCAACCCTTTCTTCCCTCCTCTTTGTCCTCACTTTGGTTTTACTCTGTCCTACAAAATATCAGCATGGGAATTTGTCTTGCTTCTTTTTCAACTTGGGCTGGTTCACCCTTCCTTTAGCAAAATGGTGCTTCTCTCCTCTCACTCCCAAAGCATCATCACTCTACTCGAGATCTTATTCATAAACGTATTGTTGTTCAATTGAATTATTTCATTGAAATCCTTTGAATAATCATCATTCTATTGAAAAGAGACACATGATCTGCAGATCATGGATCAAGAATTCAGGATTCCTGAATTCAAAATAATTGTTGGTCTCATCTGTTTTCTGGACATATAAGTCCTGATAGATGAAAAATGGTTGACAACTATGCCCCCTTACTCTGGGAATATATAGTTTTACATATAGTTTTTTCCCAGGATGATAATTCAAGGAAATTCACTTTAAAATGTCTCCTCATTTACTTGTGATGGAAAATACCATCCACTTCCAGAAAAGGAACTGTGGGGTTTAAACGAAGACCAAAGCTTATTATCTTCAATTTTTAAAAGTTATGTATTATGTCAATTTTTTTCTCTGATGTTTCTTTCTTCTGTTTGTATCTGATTCTCTCTCACAACATGTTCAATATCGACCTATGTTTAGCATGGTTATAAATATAGATCTTAAAAAATGTCTCCTCGCAAAATAAGGGTAAAATGTGATTCTCTCACAGATGACAGTGGACTCTTAAAATCCTCTCTCAGCCCCTTAACAGATAACATTTAACTTCCTCAAGTCCTGTTCTCTCCCAAGAATATCAGCTGAACTGGCTCTTAATCCTCAAACAGACTCTTCACAGATGATAGTTAAACTCTCAATCTATTCCCTATAGGAAATGCAGTTTAAATGTAATTATCTCCTTCTTCCTCTCACTGACTTCTTTTTAAAATCCCAGTTAACTATCAGTTTACCAAGATTCCCTTTCCTCTTATTGATACAGTAAAAGTATCCGTAGTATTTGTGAGAAGGGATATTGAAGCTTGGTTTTACAGGAAAAATGAAACAGCTGTATTTAAAGTTAAATCTGTCTTATCCATTCTTTATGTTGTAATAATAATAATAATAATAATAATAATAATAATAATGTTTGTCCTTCCTTTTTTGAAGACCAGGACATCAGTGAGGCAATGTTATGACAAACCGTGAATTGTATTTGAGTGAAGGGATTCTCTGCTAAGTCACCAGACTGTCTTTCCCCTCCAGAGTCATCTGGATCCAGTATCCAGATATGAATCAGGATGACTGGAGGAGGCCCTGAATGTGAGGAAATCGGGGTTAAGTGACTTGCCCAAAGTCACACAGGTTGTAAGTAAGAGTCAAGTGTCTGTGGCTGGATTTGAACTCCTATCCTCCTGACTCCAAGGTCAGTGTTCACTGTGCCACCTAGCTGCCCCACTTTATGTTATACAATAGTGGCAGAAAGAAAGCACAGAGAAGAGAGGAAATGATTTTTCTTTCCCACAGAAAAATTGTCAGATACAGTCAGTTTTCCAGAAAAGCAAAAGAAAATAGAAATAGGTCAAATAGATTTAATATTTTTAGGGATCACATAGGGAAGAAAGATATTCAATTTGGGAAAAGGGAGAAAAATTATTTCAAACTATAGCATGTTTGAATTATATTTCATCCTATTGTTTGGAGGAAAAAACCCTTAAAATTCTGATTTTGATTGCCAGACACTGATTCCAACAATTATGAGGTTCAATTAATCAAACAGTAACTTCAATAGTTGCACAGGGTCAGCCTTGGGAAAAATCAGGAAAAGAGATGACAAGTATAAATAGATTTAGAGTTGAAAGAGAAGTTAAAGGCTATGGATTGCAAACCCTCTATTTTATAGACAAAGCGAGTGAGACCCAAGGTTAAATGCCTTGCTCATGATTACATAAGGGATATATTCAGATTAGATTTCAATATATATCTTCTAACTCCGAGCTATACTAATATAAAGTTTACCTTAATCTCCTTTCTCCATGTCCCTATCTTATTTTAGTTATTTTTTCAATCACCCCCCTAATCCCAGAATCCCTTTGTCTCCAAATATTTCCTTTATGACCTGTCACCATAAAACTTTTCTTTCCATGAGACTAATCCCTTACTAGCTGAATGCTGTGGCAGCATCATAGAATTTTGGAGAGTAGTCAACAGTTTAAGAATTTAGGCTTTTCATGAGGTTTGGGTACATGGAGGAATTATGAAGACCCGAAAGCTTTCAAAAACCAAAGGAACGACTCTCTAATATAACAATTCCAACACTAGAACATGGGGTATGGGAGAAATTTTTGAACTAAAAAAAGTGCCCAGTGACCCTCAAATCAATTTTGAACATATAATTAGGACTGATTTTGTACTTTGCAAAGGTATAATGGGAATAAATTCTATGATACTAATAAATATTGAATGGGTTAAGATAAGCCTTGCAGAACTATAGAAATCATATTAATCAATATTTTTTTATCTGCCCATCTTTCTGTCATGCAATAGAAAAGTAATGAGCTTAATTAAATCTGAATTTCTTGTTACTTGATTTGAATAAAACATTCATCTCCTGAGTTGAGTGGATTTTGAATAGCTAAGCTATTTGTAAGGTTGGTTTAAAATACTTTGAATAGGCAGCTAATGATAGGAGAAAGTCATGAATAGGAAACAGATCCAAAGTCCATATGGGGTGGGGGATGTATAGGCCCACTCAAACACACACACAGCATCCTAAAGATGGGTAATTGTTAGGCACTACTGATGTTGTAGAAAAAACCAGAGCATATATAAAACACTATTTCAATTATGATGATTTTACTTTAAAATGTATTTTTTTCTTATTTTAATAGACAAGGTTTAGACATCCTATTGAGAGGAAAGCAGTTAGGAATATGGGTAGGAAAATGCTCTGTATTGTCCTTGGGAAATTTAGTTATTTTCAATACTCTAAAGATTTTAGGGAAATCAAGGAAGAAACTTTATGTATCTTTACTGGTATGTTTGTATGTTTGTGTGTATTCATCTATAAATGAAAGAAAGAAAGAGAAAGAAGACAGAAGAAAGGGAGAGAAGAATGTAGAAGATAATGAGCAGAAAGAATGTTAGCTCTCAGTGGATAGGGCTACAGGGATTAGTGAAGAGAAGCAGAGAGAGAGAGAGACAAGAAATTACAAAATGGAGAGAGTGACAAATCCACTCTTTTGTCAGTTTGATACATGGCCATTTGGGAAAAACACTCTATAAAGTAAGAGTTTTTATAAATATAGACTTGAAATCCTCTGTAGATTCTCTTAGTCAGTAAACATACCAAGCTTTCTGATGATCTAAGTTACCAAAAAGTACCCTGTCAAAGTTCAAAACACTAAATTAGAATTCTCACTGCCCTCTGCCACAAGTTAAGAATTGTTTCATGTTGTTAGAATTTTTTGAGTATTCTTGGAGAGAAAGGGAAATTTCCTGATCTGGAATAGGATAATTCTGTGAAAATAAATTATGAGGAATAAAGGTGAAAAAACTACAGAGAAAGACAAAAGAAGAATTAGGATAAGAAGATACACTTATGATCATGATTACTGTATAAAAAGTATTGCAGAGAACACCAAAGAACAGAAATGGATGAGATCCTACTGTTATTCATTCAGTGAACAGACATTATTTGCAAGTGAGATCTGTTTCATTTCATGCCTTATTGGGGATTTCCTTTAAGTGTCATATACTTGTGATTTTGGAATGATCTGGCTTGGCTTAAACAGTCATTGGAGAAAAATGTTGATCTGCTTCCAGGAATTTAGAAGACTAATATCAGCCTAGATTACATTTTCAAAATACTCTAAAAGATCCTATGCTTATTGCTGCCATAAAACCCCACATCTTTAATACCAATCTTATGATGATGCCACAAGACCATTAATCAAGGTCTCAATCGAGCAAGAGTCAAAATTATGAGCAGTGCAAAGGATAATCAAGTGGATGGGGATAGTATATTGGTATGCTCAATTTCATCAATGATGATTTGCATGTAAAAAATAACACATGAAGAATTTCACTATACAGGCTATGTATAACCAGCAAAGGAAGTGAACAGTTTTTATGGTATCTCATGGAAATATTATAAATTGTTATGGATTGTAATTCTAAATCTATAATCCTGTTATAAGAGACAGACACCAGAACCAGATAGACAATGCTAGAACATCATTGATAACAGTGAAATATTCAAATAAGAGACAGTTGTCAAGCAACAGATTCAATATTAGTTGGATCCACTTTGGAGATTTTTTTTGAAAGACATGGATAAGTTTTCTGGAGATAGAAATATTGTGATTTTCCTTGATGAAATAAATTGATAAAATTCTAAAGCCATCAAATTACAAAAATGAGTCATTATTGGATAACAACATGTCCTATGGTTTCATTAGTATAAGGATCTCTTGAATAAAGAAATTGCCTCTTTACAGTGCAGATCTATATATTCTCTGCAACATATTTTCTTAAAGATACGTGCTGCAATGAGAGGCTGAGTAGGCTTGGCAGTAGGATTTAAACTCAGTTCTTCCAGGCTTCAAAGCCCACTCTTTATTCTTGTCTTGATATGTTCCCAAAGTTACATGATAGTTTTGGAATCAAAACCCATTCACTTCCAATAGTGAGAGAGAGAGAGAGAGAGAGAGAGAGAGAGAGAGAGAGAGAGAGAGAGAGAGACAGACAGAGAGACAGAGAGACAAAGAGAGACAGAAACAGGCAGATGAAGGAAGAAGAAGAAGAAGAAGAAGAAGAAGAAGAGGAAGGAGGAGGAGGAGGAGGAGAAGGAGGAGAAGGAGAAGGAGAAGGAGAAGAAGGAGGAGGAGAAGAAGAAGAAGAAGAAGGAGGAGGAGAAGGAGGAGGAGGAGGAGGAGGAAGAAGAAGAAGAAGAAGAAGAAGAAGAAGAAGAAGAAGAAGAAGAAGAAGAAGAAAAGAGAGGGAGGAGGAGGAAGAAAAGGAATATGGGAGAAGGAGGAGGGGAGGAAAAGGAGTAAATGGGGGAGGGAGAGAGAAAAAAATTGGGGGCAAGTGAAGAGAAAGATCTAAAAGGGAAAGAGCCATCTGCTATCCTGTGATCTTTTTTGTTTAAAAATTCATTTTGTTTCATTTAGAATGACAGGCTGAGAAAAGTACAGGAACTAGGTCCTCTAAAATAGCACCCCTAATTTTGGCCAGGAGGACAGTTCATTCATGAACCAAACATGTACTTAGTTCTTTGAAAGCAGGAATGTGATCGCTGATGTAGTCAATTTTGGTGAAAGCTTTGTCTCTACTATATCTATGGCATCAGGCACAAGCAGTGATATCAGTAGGAAGGTGGCATATTTCTGAACAATGATAATAATATTTCAGTTTTATGTAATATTTTAAAGTTTGCAAAGTACTTTCCTGGCAACAATACTGTAATTTGAGGAGTTACTGGAGAGATTCCTTTGATGCCACTGGTATTGGGAATTTCTAAAGGAAAGATTCTCTGTTCTGTAATCTAAAATCCTAAGGTTAATAATTCCATTTCACAGATGAAGCAATTAATACACTTTGAGACTGAATTACTTGCCCCTATCAAATGACTAGGAAATGTCTGAAGCAGATCTCTTTCCTCCAGTTCTTTACCTTTATTCACTATTTCATGCTTCCCCAAATTCTAGAAGAATATGAAGAAATTTTCAGAGAGTTTCAGAAAATCAGTTTCTCCAATTTGGACTTTAGTGTATTTTAGATTTTCACTCTAGGAGATTCATCCATTTCTTATATCACTGAGAATTATTTGTATAACATTTATTTATATTTAGGTAATTTTTAAAAGGTATTTATTTTTTATTTTTCCAAGTACATGTGAAATAATTAACATTAATTTTTGTAAGCTTTTGAGATTCACATTGTTTTGCCTTCCTCCCTACTCTTTCCCTTGCTAGCAAGTAATCTGATACAGGCCATACAAGTACAATCATCCTTAACATATTTTCATGTTAATCATATTGTGAAAGAAGAATCAGAAACAAAGGAGAAACCATAAAACAATTTTTCTTTTTAAAAAGTGAAAATAGTATACTTTGGACTGCATTCAGACTCTATAGTACTCCCTCTGGATGTGGATGGCAATTTCCATCACAAGTCTTTTTGAATTGTCTTTCCTCCTTGTACTGCTGAGAAGCACTGTCTATCATAGTTGATCATCACACAGTGTTACTGCTAATGTGTACAATGTTCTGGTTCTGCTCACCTCACTCGGCATCAGTTCATATGAGACTTTCTGGGGTTTTCTGAAACCCACCTGCTCATGATTTCTTATGGAACAATAGTATTCCATTACATTCATATATCAAAATTATTAAGCTATTTCCCCAATTGATGGGCATCCTCTCAGTTTCCAATTCCTTGCTACTACAAAAGAACTGCTATAAATATTTTGTACATGTGACTCTTTTCCCCTTTTTTATGCTCTTTGGTATAAAAAAAAAGTAGTACTGGTATTGCTGGATCAATGGGTATGCACAATTTTATGGCCCTTTGGGCAGTGTTCTAAATTGGTTGAATTAGTTCATAACTCCATCAACAGTGCATTAGTGTTCTACATCTCCATTAACAATTATCTTTTTCCTTTTTTATCATATTAACCAGTCTAATAGGTGTGAAGTGGTACCTAAGAGCTATTTTTATTTGCTTTTTTTCAATCAATAATAATTTAGAACTTTTCCCATATAACTATATATAGCTTTAATTTCATCTTTAAAAAGCCTGTTCATATCCTTGGATCAATATCAATTGGGGAATGACTTGTATTTTCATAAATTTGATTCCATTTTCTATCTATTTTGGAAATGGATGGAAACACTGTAAAAATTGCTTCTTAGCTTTCTGTATTCTTTCTAATCTTTGTTGCATTGGTTTTGTTTAGTCAAAACCTTTTTAGTTTGATGCAATCAAAATTAACCATTTTTTAAAATGTATAATGAACTCGTGAACTCTCCTTTCCATAGATCTGACAAACAATTCCTTATTTTCCTAACTGACTTACAGTTATCACTTTTTTTATATTTAAATCATGTACCCATTTCAACCTCATCTTGGTATAGGATTTGAAATAATGGCCTGTACATAGGTTGTGCCATTCTATTTTCCAGTTTTCCAAGAGGTTTTTCACTTCTTATCCCATAAGTTTGAGTTTTGGGGTTTACTAAAGTAAAATACAATAGTTTATAATTACTATAATCTACTAGTTAAATAAAATAGATTACTGTAGTCATTTACTACTGTTTCTTTGTATCTAATCTATTCCACTGTTCCACAATTCCATTACTTAGATCCAAACAGTTTTGAGGATTGCCGCTTTATAGTAAAGTTTTAGATCTGGTTTGGCAAGACCACCTTCCTTTTAATTTGTTTTTTCATTAATTCCCTTGATGTTCTTGAACATTTCTTCCTTCAGAAGAATGTTGTTAGTATTTTTCTAACTATATCAAATAATTTTTGGTAGTTTGATTGAAATGACACAAATAGACAATTTTATTTAGGTAGAATTATCATATCTACCCTTGAGCAATTGACATTTTCCCATGCTTTCCAATCTAAACATTTGTTTAGATCTGACTTTATTTATATGAAAAGTGTATTTATGTAGTTTCTGAATTTGTCTTGACAGTAGACTCCCAGGTAATTTGCTTTTTTTTTTTTTTTTTTTTTTTTTAGGTTTTTGCAAGGCAAATGGGGTTAAGTGGCTTGCCCAAGGCCACACAGCTAGGTAATTATTAAGTGTCTGAGGCCAAATTTGACCCCAGGTACTCCTAACTACAGGGTCAGTGCTTTATCCACTGTGCCACCTAGCCGCCCCGCCCACCCTCAAGTAATTTTCTGATGTCTATAGTTTAAATGGAATTTCTCTTTCTCTCCATTCTGGAGAGCAATTTGGAACGCTGCCCAAAGGGCCATAAAATTGTGCATACCCATTGATCCAGCAATATCACTACTACTTCTTTATACCAAAGAGAGCATAAAAAGGGGAAAAGAGTCACATGTACAAATGCTGATGATTTATGTAAGTTTATTTTATGTCTTGCTACATTGTTGAAGTTATTAATTGTTTGAATCTGATTTTCTAGGTAAGTATGCCATAATATCATCTCAAAGAATGAGAGTTTTTTTTTTCTCATTGCCTATTCTACATCCTTTGATTTTTTTATTCTCTCATTGCTAAAGCTGTCATTTCTTATACAATATGGAATAATAGTGGTGATAATGGGCATCTTTATTTAAACCCTGATCTTATTGGTAATGTTTCTAGCTTATTTACATTATGTATAATGCTTCCTAATGGTTTTGGATAGATATCCCTTATCATTTTAAGAAAAACTCCATTTGTTCCAATGCTTTCTAATATTTTTAATAGAAATAGGTATTGTCTTTTGTCAAAAGATTATTTGTGGTATCTATTGAGATAGTCATATGATTTCTGTTAGTTTTGTTATTGATTTGGTTAATTATGCTGGTTGCTTTCCTAATTTTGAACCATCCCTGCATTTTTGGCTTAAATCCTATCTGATCATTGTATATTATTATAGTGATAACTTGCTGTAATCTCTCTGCTAATATTTTATTTAAAATTTTTGCATCAATACTCATTGGGGAAATCAGTCTATAATTTACTTTATCTGATTTGTCCCTTCTTGGTTTAGGTATCAGCACCATTTTGGTGTCATAAAAAATTTAGTAGAATTCCTCCTGTTTTTTGAAATAGCTTACATAGAATTGGAATTAAATCATTTTTTAAATGTTTGGTAGAATTCACTTGCAAATCATCTGGCCTTGGAGATTTATTTTCTTAGGAAGTTTATTGATGGCTTGTTCAATTACATTTTCTAAATGGGGTTATTTAAGTATTTTATTTCCTCTTCTGTTAATCTGGTCAATTTACATTTTTGTAACTATTCATCCATAGTACTTAGATTGTCAGATTTATTGGCATACATTGGACAAAATAGCTCCAAATTATTACTTTAATTTACTCCTAAATGGTAGTGAATTTACCCTTTTCATTTTTGATACTAGTAATTTGTTTTGTTTTGTTTTGTTTTTGGTAATTTTCTTTTAAAAGTAATGTTTTGGTTTTTTTTTTTTTTTTGCTCAATTCAGCATCTTAGATCATGTCTTAGCTAGGTAAGCTTGCCATCTAGTGGTGATGTATTCTAGTCATAGAGTCATGATATCTGAAGGTTAATAGAAGGTACTGTATTTCCCCATGGATAAGATGCAGCCTTTTTCAAAAAATTTGGGGTCTAACAACTGGTAGTATCTTATACAGTGGTTGTAGATTATTTAATTTTCATTTCCTGCTTTTTTGCACTTGCTGTCTTTGTGCTCATTGCTTTGCATTTGTTACTGGTATATTAGGTGACATTTTGCTACATTCTGTCCAGAAATGACTCAGAAAAGATTTTCATACAGTGCTGAATTCAAATTCAAAGTGATCCAGTTTGTAAAAGTGAATGGAAATCGTGCTGCTGGTCCTCCTCCACCTGAGAAAATAACCCGAGACTATCTAGGGGAAGAAGAAACCCCACTGAAAATGCCACAGCTAAAGAAGGCCATGAGAGGCAAGGCAGCTAAATGGCCTGAGTTCAAGAGGGAATTGAAGAGATGGATTGAAGAGCAAAGGGTCATTGGAATTCCGGTGTCCACAAAGATGGTTCAGCAGGAGGCAAGAAGAATCACTGATGAAAAAGAAATGACTAATTTCAAAGGACACAAGTGGTGCTTCAGGTTCATGAAATAGAATGGACTAAGCATGCATCCATGCACCTTGCCCAAAAGATGCCTGAAAGCTATAAGCAGAAGACCCTTAAATTTTGTGATGGATAAAATTTGAATTCAATAACTTTATGTAATACATTTTTAAAAAATTTCAGTCCCCCAAATTAAGGTGTGTCTTATATATGGGGAAATACGGTATAACAGAAATCAGAGTGTCAGAGATGTAAAGTTGGGTGGGATTTTAGAGAGATCCTTGAGTTCAGCTGTTTACAGGTGAGAACACTCAGGCCTGGTAAGATTAACTTATCTAGAGTCATAGAAGAATAATTAAGTCATTAAGAGTCTGATGTAGTAGGGCAGCTACCCAGTGAATAGAGCACTAAGCACTAATCCTGGAGTCAGGAGTTCAAATCCTGCCTCAGACACTTAATAATTGCCTTGCTGTGTGACCTTAGGCAAAATGATATCATCACTGAATTGCATAGGATATGTTGGATTGATTGAAATTCATATAGTATGCCTAATGCTATCAAATTTCTGTTTGTTGTTCAGTCATATCTGACTCTTTGTGACCCCACTGACTTAGCAAGTCATGTCCTTTTATCCTTCACTATCTCCCAGTCTATCTAAGCTCATGTTCATTGTTTCAGTGACATTATCTGTCCATCTCATACTCTGCTGTTCCTTTTTTCCTTTGGCCTACACTATTTACCAACATCAAAGTATTTTTCAATGAGTTCCATCTCTTTGAAATACAAAATCAAAATAGTTAAGTTTCATCTTCAATACTTGCTCTTCCAGGGCATAGTCTGAGTGAATTTAAGTAATGACTTATTTGATCTCTTTGCTTTCCAAGGGCTTCTCAAAAGTGTTCAACACTCCAATTCAAAAGTATCACTTCTTCAGTGCTCAATTTTCCTTATAGTTCAGCTCTCACAGCCATACATTGCTAATGGAAAACCTTACAATTTGACTATATAGATCTTTGCTGAGCAGGTGATATCTTTGATTTTTATTATGCTATCCAGATTTACCATAGCAAGGACCAAGTATCTAATCATTTCACCCTCTATGGCATTCATATTCCTCCAGAAATCTGCATTTGACTTGAACCTTGACCTACACCGCCAGTCTGAACTGCCCTCTCCCAATGTGAGTCCTACTAGACCCAGATAAGAGACTCCATAAAAATCCAGCAGACTTATCTAGTTTGGGAATGGGTACACTATTCCACCTGGGGTCCATGTGCTTTGCCCCATTCACAAGACCTGTTTCAGTTATTCTCCTTACTGCTCCTCATTTCATGAGTATCTTCCCTTATTACAGTTGTCTTGCTTAATTGTCTTCTTGTGAGCTCTATGTTTCCTTAAACTTAAGTAACACAAATTTTCCCAAGTTTGTCTTTTGAGAATTAATGATGACAATTTAGTATCTGAGTCATCATTTCAATTCAATAAATTTATTATATCAGGAACTGAAAGCAATAAATATAAAATACCCAGTCAGTCAATAAACATTTATTAAGCATCGATTATATGCTAGGCACTGGCCCAAGAAATGGGGAGATCAAAAAAGGTAAAAGATGATCATGCTCTCTGGAAGCTTGCAGTCTAATAGAGGAGACAACCATATGCAAACAAACTATATACATGATAAAACAGAAAAATCAACCTCTTTCTAGAAGTGTAGAAATAAAAGGAGAGATTTGGGATGATGGTTTAATGATAGTCTTGTGCTAAAGAATGCATTCTTGAGAACATGGAGGTATAGATCACATTTCAATGAATCTCTGGCATTTAAAGAAGCATAATAGGTAGGTGAAAGGGCCTTAGGAACACAGCCTCCTCATACACTGCCCTCCTTTTTCTCTCTAAGAACTTGAAATGGGGCATGGGCTCATATTACTCTACATCTAGTTTTGTCCCAACCCACTGGCAACTCCCTCGGCTTAGATTCAGGTGATGGTAATAAATCACTTAGACTTCACATTGTTAGAGGATTAAAACTATTTAATTAGATTTTGAAAAGGCATGACAATGTCAGACACAGGTTATCAAAAATTACAAGAGGCACCATCTCCCACAGCACAAGGTCAAAGTTATCCTCCTTCTTCCCCTGGGTGGAACTCTAATCTTGTTTACTAATTCATGGCCATGGCCCATTCAACTGCTCTCAGTAGTATGGATTGTTCTGAGTAATCAGGATGGGAAGAAATCTCCACCCAGCTACACTGAGCCTCAGTGGCTCACAGGATTAGGGAGCTCAGAAATAAGATTATATCACTCCTGCTGAGGGCCCATGAGGAAGGAAGCAAGTAAGCTTCCCTTCCAAATCAGCAAATTATCAAAGTCTTGGACTGACAAAATTATTTCTGCCATTTGTTTCATTAGGGAGGATTTACAATCAATTTGAGGTCATCAAACAAAGGTCAAGGAAGAATGACCAGCAGTAGTCTTCTAACTCTATAAGGTCAATAAACTTCTATTTCTATAAAATCCCTCTTTCTTGCTCTTTCCAACTTAATCTTGACATCATGATCCTGCCTCATTTTTCAGTTCTTCCCAATTCACCAATTCAGTCCATGCTGACCAGTGTCTTGTGGTAAGGGGAGGCAGAGGAGGCAGAGATGTGCCTTCCCTGTGCCTCACTTGTGCCTCACCTCTGATTGAAAAGATTGGAGAGCAAATGCACTCAACCCTTCACAATTAGAGATGGGGCGGGGGCAGCATTGGCCCTGGAGCCAGGAGGACCTGAGTTCAAATCTTCCCTCAGACATTTAATAATTGCCTAGCTGTGACTTTGGGCAAGTCACTCTTAACCTCATTGCCTTAAATAAATAAAATAAAATTAGAGGTGAGGCTCAGTTCTGACTCTCTTTCACCCCCTTGCCACATGTTCAAGACCGGCCTACCAAAAGTGATCCCATTGCCAGTTACTGGGGAAGTATCACTCAAAGATCCCAGGGCTTCAACTAACCTATAGAAGCATAACATGTAATTATTCATCTATTTGAAAATATTTGTGGCTAGAATATTTTTTATTTGGCTCATATGAGTCCAGTGAAGGAGAGGGTTTAGACAATTATCCTAGTCACTCAGGCAAAGAATCTGGGTAATTCAGGATAAAAAGTGATTTTTTGCATGAATAAACTAGATAATTGCCTCCACTCTGATTTGTTTTGCTAATGGGAATGTGACTTTTGGCTTTCCTCTTTTGAGTTGCTCCTTAACTATTTAAAAAATTCATTCACTCACTTTTATTTATTAATTCACTTTGCTGTGTGAATCCAAGAGAGTTCTAAGAGCAGTCCCTGGCTTTGTTGGGATCTGTCTGCATGCTTTCTCACTTTCAGTACACAAGTTCATTTCCCTCATTCTGACTCTTCTCCCCTTCCTGCTTTTCCCAAAACCTCTTTATGCAAAAATCATATTGATAGGATATATCATCACATTTTTTTATTTTACAATTTTCATATTTTTTGTCCTTCATTTTTTGGTTTATTTATTTTATATTATTACAATAATTTTGTTATAAGAATAAACATAAACCCTCCTCCCCCTCAAGAAGATGAGAAACCTAAAGAATAGTGAGAGAGGAAAAAAAAATGTACTTCAGTCTATGTTCAGATTCCAATGGCTCTGTCTCTGGGGTGAGTTGCCTTCTTTATCATAATTCCACCAGAGAAGTTGCTTCAATATTTTTCCCACAGTTGCTATCGCTAGCTGTATTTCCCTCCACTCTATTCCTCCCCACTCTCATTTATTCTATTCTTTCTCCTTTTATCCTGGCCCTGCTCTCCCACAATTATCCCTCTCTTCTATCACCTATTCCCCTCTTCCCTCCACCCATTTCCCCTCATCCCATCCCTTTCTTCTCATTTTTCTCTAGGGAAAGATAGATTATATACCCTATTAAGTGTGTATGTTATTTCCTCTCTGAGCCATTTCCAATGAGAATGAAGGCTCACTCATTCCCCCTCAACTTCCCCCATTCCACTCCATTGAAAAAAGTTTTTCTTGACTCACAAGTGAAATATCTTAGCTCCTTCTTCCTCTCCTTTCCCTTCCTCCCAGTACTTCCCTTTATCACCCACTGACTGCATCTTTTTACTATATTGTACCATTATATTCAACTCCTTCCTGTGCCCTGTCTTTACATGCTCCTTCTAACAGCTCTTATGAATGAGAAATTTCATATATGAGTTATTAGTATGTTCTTCCCATGCAAAAACAAACAATTCAATATCATTAAGTTCCTCATAGTAAGTCCCTCTCTTCCACCCCCTCTATGGTTCACCAGAGTCCTGTACTTGGAGATCAAAGTTTCTGTTCAGCTCTGGTCATCTTGATAGAAAAATCTGAAAATCCCCTGTTTCATTGAGAGTCCATCTTTTCCCCTGTAAGAGGATGTTCAGTTTTGTAGGGTACTTGATTCTTGTTTGTAAACCAATTTTTATCTTCCAGAATATTATATTCCAAACCCTACCAGCCCTTAATGTAAATGCTGCCAGATCCTGTATAATCCTGACTGTGGAACCACAGTAGTTGAATTGTTTGTTTCTAGAAGCTTTTAGCATTTTCTCTTTGACTTGGGAGTTTGGGACTTTGGCTATAACATTCCTGGAAGTTTTTCTTTTGGGATCTCTTTTATGAGGTGGCTGGTGAATCCCCTCAATTTCTGTTTTACCCTCTGCTTCTAGGATCTCAGGGTAATTTTGCTGTATTATTTCTTGAAAACAATATTTCCTAGTTATGATTTTCAGGTAAGCCTAATAATTTTGTTTTAGGTTTTTGCAAAGCAAATGGGGTTAAGTGACTTGTCTAAGACCACACAGCTAGGCAATTAAGTGTCTGAGGATGGATTTGAACTTAGGTACTTCTGACTCCAGGGCCAGTGCTCTATCCACTGCACCACCTAGCTGCCCCATTGCCCAATAATTTTTAAATTATTTCTTCTGGATCTGTTTTCAAGGTCAGTTGTTTTTCCAATGAGATATTTCACATTTTCTTCTAATTTCTGGTGGGTTTTTTTTGGAAGAGTTTTATTTCTTTCTGCTTTCTCACAAAGTCATCAGCTTCCTTTAGTTACATTTTGCATTTGAAGGAGTTATTTTCTTCAGAGAGCTTTTTTATCTCCTCTTCTAGCTGGCCAATTCTGTTTTTTTAAGCCATTCTTCTCCTCATTTTCCTTTTGTTTTGCTTTTTTCCATTTGGCCTAAACTGGTTTTTAACATATTATTTTATTCAGTATTTTTTGTATTTCTTCCTGATGCTGATTTGGTTTTCATCATTTTTCTGCATCTCTCATTTCTCCTTCCAATTTTTCCTCCACCTTCCTTAATTGCTTTTCAAAGTCTTTTTTGATCTCATCCTTATTCTGAGCCCATTTTCTATTTCTCTTGGAGGTTTTGGATATGAAAGCTTCAATTTTGTTGTCATCTGAGTATGTGTTTTTATCTTCCATGGGACCAAAGTAATTTTCTATGGTCAGATTCTTCTTTTTTCTGTTGTTTACTCATTTCCTCAGTCCAAGACTACTTTACAGCACTTCCAAAGCTTTGAGGTTTTTTTGGGACACCCCACTGGGACCTTTATTCCTCTATATTCTTATGTTCTCTTGCCTGTGCTTTGATATGTAGATGACCACAGGTGCTCCCCTTTACCCTGGAGCTGTGAGAAGGGTCCCTGCTATCTGAGAATGGAAGCACAAACTGCAACCTGAATCTGAGTGTGGACAAACAGCAGAGTCCTGCCCCAGGGAGAGCAGAGAGATTTCTGCAGTCTGCCCTGACCCCCTTACTGTGTGGGCTGTGCCCTGGAGGTGCAGGCTGGTTTTCCCCATTCTCACCGCAGGTTCTGCAGCTGGTGCTCCACACTCATTCTGGTGTAGCAGAGTTCTCTCATCACCCCTTCAAGCTGTTCCCAGCCATCCTTGGGCTGGGCTGGGCTGGGCTGGGCTGGGCTGGGCTGGGCTGGGCTGGGCTGGGCTGCAGCCGAGGCTTTTTTTCCAACTCCTGGTCCTGGAGTTTTTCAAACTCACCTTTCCCTGGGAACTTCTAAGTTATCTTGGACTGGGAAAATGTATCACTCAGTCTTCTGTGGGTTCTGCCCCTTTAAATTTTGGCTACAGTCATAATTTGATGACTTTTGCAGTTTTTAGGGAGAAGGAGTTTCTGGGAAATGCTGACTTCATGCCACCATCTTGGCTCTGCCCCCCCCCCCCATATTTTCTTTCAAATTGAAAGCACCAGGAAATTTAGATCATATTTATCTGAAGACACTGACTCTTGCCTCTGGTAAGAACTAAAATAGAATCCACTGGAAAGTATTTCTTTTATTCTATTGAGATAGCAAAATACTTAATAAAGCCTATGGAAAAGTAGCACTTCCTTAAAAATCTAATCTTAAAAAAAATCTTAAGAGGTCTTAAGGAAATCTTGAATTTAATTTTAAATTTACATTCATTGACTTGGCTATGATGGGATAACCAGAGTTTTGTACTAGGCTATCAATATTTAGAAAGCACAAGCAACCTTGTACTTGTCAATTTATTAGTGAAAAAAAGCAATATTTGCTGAAAACAAGGCTACTACAACTTTGATATTTGAAAATCACTATAACTAAAAAATGATGGTTTCATGATGCATGAGACACAGCCAGTGGTAGAATTTCTTTTACATTGTTATGAAAATTTGTTATAAAGGTTTTCATTTTCTTTGTCTTCATTATGTGTGTAGGATTTGGGGCAGAATGGTTAAAAGGAAAAAAGGAAATTAGGATAGCAAAGAAAAAAGAGATCATTTCATTGAAATATCTTTTGTGTGGGGGAGGGGTAAAAGTCTGTTAGGACAGAAGGAAGTTAGGACAAGCAAGATATCTTTAAAAATTACAAGTTGATCTTATTACATACTTTAAAAGAAAAGAAAACTGGAAATAATAGAGACATTTAGCATCATATATAATCCATTCTTTTTTTATTCTTTAAAAATTAAGACACTCAATCTATTTACTGTGGTTTGGATTTTTTTAATTAAAGAAAATCGCTATATCTAACAATATCTAGTATTAGCTAGAGAAAGCATTGAATCAGTGGAGTGCAGTGAAAAGTGCATTGGCCTTGTGGCCAGAGGGCCCTGTTCATAGAAAAAGCCCCATTTTAGTTCAAGGGTTCTTAACATGAGATCCAGGAACATGTTTTTAATAAAAATATTTTTATAATAATATTTAGATGTCATTAATTTTTTGGTTAATCTATATTTTATTTTATGTAATGAAAAATATAATTTTGAGGAGTTCATACATTTCTCCAGATTGCAAAAGAGGTCCATGACCCACAAAAAAGGTTGAGTCTGTTGTCTTGGGCAGTTAGTGGTACCTTGGATAGTGGCTCTGGAGTCAGGAGAAGCTAGTTCAAATTTGACCACAAGTACTTGACTTACTATGTGACCTGTCATTTAACTTCAAATGCCTTGCTAACAAAATAAAATAAAATAAAATAAAATAAAATAAAACAATAACGTTTTTAAAAGTCTCTTGTCTTAGATCAGGGGCTGGAAACCTTTGACCCTTGAGTCTGGTTCAATAAACCTAGGAGTTATTTAGAGGTTATTTAATTAAAAGTTTAACCAAATATAGCCCACAAATAATGTTATAAATATCCAAATGGCCCTCAGCAGAAAAAAGCATCCTCACTCTTTAAGACTTAGACGTCTCTGAAATTTTTTGCTGTTATATACCTTAGAAACATAGAAACAAATGATATTGGCATCTACCCTAGCAAAAATTATAATAAAATTAAAAGCTATTATATAGCTTATTCCTCTCTACTGTCAGTCTATTAAATCTTGGAGTCTCTATCTACTTCCCTTCTTGCTCTTCCACTAGTACAATTTTTAAGAATCTGTGATATTTTGCCCTAGATAAGCAAAATGCTGTTTGTATTAAAACTAGAATCTCAAGTAATTTTATGAATTCTAGAACACAGAATTGAAAGGCTACAAATATATAACCAAAAGTTCAAAGGGAAACCAAAATAATTATCCAACTAACAAAAGTCCCCAATAACCACCTCCTTTTCTCAGTACTTCCATTTTTCTATATTCTTATGGCATTTTCTGTATTCATATGGCATTTTAAAAATCTGAATTACCTGGATAATTGCTTCCCTTCTACCCTTTGCATGTGTAGACATGGTCATAGATCAGCCTTTAAATTTATTCTATCAAATTAACTTCCCTTGTTGTCCTTCTGGAATTAGAGTACTGGCGGGTACATCCAATATGTAAAGGAAACGGTTTATATCTCATTATCCTCACCAAAAGAAAACTGAGAGTGTCCTAGAAAAAAAAGAGCAAAAAACAACGTGTAGAATGCTAACAAGCCAAATGCTGATATTCATGGTGGTGCATTCCCATTATGGATGACAGTGTCCTGTTAAAAAAAAAATGTAGTTTCACAAAGAAATCATCTAAAAAAAAAGAGCAAGCAGGTGCAACACAATGTCATTTAGGATGGTGGACTGTAACCTCTCTCCCTTGGGGGTTTTTTGGTTTAAATATTTAATTTAGGGGTTGTGCAAGTGGAGAGATTAAATTACATAGAGGATTGCCAAATTGGAAATAAAGGTATCTCTAAAGAGATGCATGCGGTGAAAGGACTATCTATCATCAGAAGCTTGGGAGGTCTGTTTTATCAAGGGGCAATATTAGTATTCAGGCTCTTGTGCTTTATTCATTTTCCTGTTTGTGTGTGGGTGTGTGTGTGTGTGTGTTACTGGGATGTGGTATCCCCTTGAAGCTCATTAAACTTTGTGCTTCTGCAGCTGACTCTCCATTCAGGCATGAATAATCCAAGAGGTAAATAGAATGTTGATATAAATATTCAAAAATTGATGATGAGACAATAAATTTATGTATTTGTTTTTTGACACGGCGGTGGTTTCAATGGTGTAGGGAGCTCCCATCAATCAATGGAGATGTGCACCTGCTCCACAGTTCATAATCTCAGAGAGCTGACTGGGTCAGAGAGAAGTTAACTGCCTCTCCCAGGGGCCACTGTCACTCTGAGCCAAAGGTTGGTCAGCCCTCTAAACTGACCTCTCCTACCTCCCATGCAAGCTTTCTCTCCACTGCACTACAATGACCTCAGACCGAGGTTCTTAGACTGAGGGTGTGGGAGAGAATTCTATGGAGTCATATAACAGTCGGATGAAGGCTGTGCCCCACTTCTCAGAATAATGTATAAGATAAAATGAAGAATATTGCAAAGTAAACAAATTATGCAGAAATACAGTTCTCAAAATATTTTAAAAATATAAATTCACGGATCTCAGATTAATAATCACTGTTCTATTAATTTTATAATGATAAAGAGGATGATTTGTCCCTCTTGAAGACCACCAAGATATCAGGGAAGTGATGCCGTGACAAGGATGTGAATTGGATTTTAGTGAGGGGGTGTTAAGTAAAGTCACCAACTTCACTTTCTCCTCCAGAGTCATCTGGGTGCAGTGGCCAGATATGGATCAGGATGACTAGGGATAGCCCTGGATGAGAGACAATCAGGGTTAAGTGACTTTCCCACAGTCTCACATCTAGATTGTGTCAAGCATCTGAGATCACATTTGAACTCAGGTCCTCCTGACTGCAGGTATTCTATCTACTGCAGTACCTTAAATGCCTAAATAGATAAATTTTGGAATGAAATAGCTGGGTGGTGCAGAAGATAGAGTGCTAAGTCTATAGTCAGAAAGATCTGAGTTCAAATGTGAACTCAAACATTTGACACTAGCTGTGTGATCTTAGGCAGTCACTTAACCCTGTTTGCCTCAGGTTTTTCATCTGTAAAATGAGTTGGAGAAGGAAATAGAAAAACCACTTCAGTATCTTGGCCAAGAAAATCTCAAATGGGGTCACAAAAACTTGAACATGACTGAAACAATTTAACAAAAACAACAAAAAAAAACACTTAGAAAAGGATGCTGTGCTATTCTTGTGCCATGTCCTGATCTATTATTATTTTTCTCTTAATTTGAACTCTATTCAACTTGAAAATATTAAAATGATATCAATATTATAAAATGCAAACTTTAGAAATCCGAATTCAGTAAACAATCATTAAGCACTTTTAAGGATAGAAATTGATTGAGTCAATCAATACATCACCCAATCTTTCTGCCCCACTTAAAATAAACAATAAAATACCATACTCAGATAACTTAAGCTCTAGAGATTACCTCTATTGATCAATCAAAAACTTTAGCCTAAGTACAAAAAGTATTTAGTCAATTTGGAAGTCCTTGAAAGCCATTGGATGAAATGAATTGATATTGTACAGAAACGAAACAACTTGATTGTTTTTTTAAACCAAGCTAAATTGGGAATTGAACATCCAGTTGTTGGAACCATTCCAGGTATACCTCTGAGAAGGATAATTTATTAAAAGAGGAAGAGAAGAACCTTGGGCTCAGCCTTGATCTAAGTCTTCTCCCCTTCCGATAAAAAGAGAATTTTGTGAATCTCAAGGGGCATGACTTGCTTTTTTCTTTGGTATCCTAATAGTATCTATGCGATAGCAGTGACTCAGTGGCAGTGTCTCCACTGGTAGCCCAAGGTGTCTGTCTGCCTTGGAGTGTCTACTCCAAGGAAAGTAGTCTTCACATTATCTATCTGAAACCATTGATAAGCATTATGTTCAAAGTGGAGAAGCCAGAGGCATTCCCAATAAGATCAGGGATGAAACAAGGGTGCCTATTATCACCACTACTATTCAATATTGTATTAGAAATGTTAGCTCCAGCAATTAGAGAAGAAAAAAAGAAATTGAAGGAACTAGAATTGGGAAGGAAGAGACAAACCTCACTCTTTGCAGATGACATGATGGTCTACCTAGAGAATCCCAAGAAATCATCCAAGAAACTACTGGAAACAATCAGCAACTTTAGCAAAGTTGCAGGAAATAAAATGAACCCTCATAAATTCTCAACTTTTCTATATTTGACTAGCAAGATACAACAGCAAGAGTTAGAAAGAGAAATTCCATTCAAAGTAAACTCAGACAATATAAAATACCTGGGCATCTACCTGTCAAGGCAGACTCAGAAACTTTTTGAAAGCAATTACAAAACCCTTCTCACACAAATAAAATCAGATTTAAATAACTGGGCAAACATCAACTGCTCATAGATAGGTTGAGCTAATATAATACAAATTACAATTCTACCAAAAATAAATTACCTGTTTAGTGCCCTACCAATCAAAATTTCAAAAAATTACTTTAATGAGTTAGAAAAAGTCATAAGTAAATTCATAATAATTACCTAGCTGTGTGGCCTTGGGCAAGCCACTTAACCCCATTTGCCTTGCCAAAAAAAACGCACTAAAAATAAGTAAATGCTTAAGGAGAAATAAAAAGTCAAGAATTTCCAGGGATTTAATTTTTAAAAAGTACAAAAGAAGGGGACTTAGCCTTACCCAATCTAAAAATTATATTATAAAGCATCAGTCATCAAAACTATTGGCTAAGAAATATAGTAGCAGACCAGTGGAATAGACTAGGTGCAATAGCAGGAAATGATTATATAACTGCTCTTTGATAAACCCAGAGTCCAGCTATTGGGATAAAAACTCTCTCTCTCTGATGGGGAAAATTCTGCTGGGAAAATTGGAAGTTAGTATGGAAGGAACTTAGATTAGACCAATACCGTACAGCCTATACCAAGATAAAATCAAAATGGATACAGGATTTAGGCATAAAAAACAATATTATAAGCAAACTAGAAGATCAAGGACTAGTCTACCTGTCAGATCTATGGAAAGGGAAGCAGTTTATGACTAAGGAAGAGATGGAGAGCATCACTAAAAACAAACTAGATGGTTTTGATTACATTAAATTAAAAAGCTTTTGCACAGATAAAAGCAATGTAACCAAGATCAAAAGAAATATAGTAAACTGTGAAACAATCTTTATAACCAGTATTTCTGGTAAAGGACTCATTTCTAAAATATGCAGAGAACTGAGTCATTTTTTTTTTTAAAAAGCCATTCCCCAATTGAGAAATGGTCAAAGGATGTGAAAAGGCAATTTATAGATATGGAGATCAAAGTGATCCATAGTCATATGAAAAATTGCTCTAAATCATTACACATTAGAGAAATGCAAATTAAAGCTTCTCTGTACCACCTCACACCTCTCAGATTGGACAATATGCCCAGAAAGGACAATGATCATTGTTGGAAGGGTTATAGGATATCTAGGACACTAATACATTGTTGGTGGAGCTGTGAACTCATCCAAACTTTCTGGAGAGCAGTCTGGAATTATACTCAAAGGGCACCAAAAATGTGCATACCCTTCAATCCAGCAATACCACTACTGGGACTATATCCTGAAGAGATGATGAAAAATGGTAAAAACATCACTTGTACAAAAATATTCATCACAGCCCTGTTTGTGGCGGCCAAAAATTGGAAATCAAGTAAATGTCCTTCAATTGGGGAATGGTATATAAT
Organism: Macrotis lagotis; assembly: GCF_037893015.1. Taxonomy (NCBI): domain Eukaryota; kingdom Metazoa; phylum Chordata; class Mammalia; order Peramelemorphia; family Peramelidae; genus Macrotis; species Macrotis lagotis. The sequence goes on from NC_133659.1 coordinate 296,258,728, forward strand.
ATATATATATATATATATATATATATATATATATATATATATATATATATATATATATTCTGGGAAACCTGGAGGGATTTGCGTGAACTGATCGAGATGAGCAGAACCAGAAAAACATTATACACCCTAACAGCAACATGGGGGTGATGATCAACCTTGATGGACTTGCTCATTCCATCAGTGCAACAATCAGGGACAATTTGGGGCTATCTGCGAAGGAGAATACCATCTGTATCCAGAGAAACAACTGTGGAGTTTGAACAAAGACCAAGGACTATTACCTTAAGTTTAGAGGGGAAAAAACTGGTATTGTCTGATATTGCTATCTCTTTTACTTTATGTTTATTCCTTAAGGATATGATTTCTCTCTCATCACATTCAATTTGGATCAATGTATAAACAATGTAAAGACTGGCAAATTGCCTTCTGTGGGGGGTGGGGGGAGGGAAGTAAGATTAGAGGAAAAATTGTAAAACTCAAAATAAAATCTTCCAAATAAAAGAAAATAGTTTTCAAAACTCTATAAGGATCCAAAACATAAGCTTTTCTTATTTAAGTATTCAATAGTGTCTATCTTTATGACCCTATGGACCATGGCACACAAAGCCCTTGTATCTTCCACTATCTCCTGATCATTATTTTCACCCTACTATTGCTATCATCCTCTCCCATCCCCTTTTCCTTCTGTCTTCATTCTTTTTTACTAAATCAGAGTCTTTCCCAAGGAGTCCTGTCTTCTCATTATACAGCCAAGACATTTAGTCTTAAGCCTCGGTTTTTGACCTTCCAACAAATAAGGTATCTTTAAGTATTTACTGATTTTACTCACAACTCAATGTTGTCCAAGGAATTCTCAAGTCTTTTCTGCTACCAGAATTTGAGAACCTTACGTGCTTTATATAGAAGGTGGGGAAAGGAAGGAGAATTTAGACTGATAGGTAAATACAAATGTGTATGTATTATGTGTTAGACACATATACATTTGTTAAAAAATCTATCTCAGAGCAGGGAGAACATTGAGAACTAGGTAGGGAAGGGGGCAGAAATAGGAAGGACTTTTTGTCAAATGTGACCATCAAATGGAAGCTGAAAGGAGCTAGGTATTCTCTAAGTATGAAGAGGGAGAGCATTTTAGATAGTACTATTATTATGATTACTGCTATTGCTAATTAGCATTTATATATCACTTTAAGCATCGGACTATACAAATATTTGCTCATTTAATTCTTACAACATTCCTGGGAAGTGGGTGCTACTAGAGGGACCCAGAACACATCAGTCAGACAAGGATGGAAATGCCACATACAGAACCAACCATCCATTCTGGTGTTTGGTGGATCTTTTCCACCATTTCCACATTTCAACAGAGCCAAATGAACGATAACATTTATTTTCCTCCCCACCTCAATCAAAATCATTAACTTAGATTACCTATGTAATTTATGCCAAACTACAGTAATCAGTCAATTTAGTTCAACAAATATTTATTAAGCTCTTTTTGAAATAGGAAAGCTTTATGGAAAGCTGGGGTGACAATGGCAAGTAATAACAAAGAACTGTCCACAAGCCACTTGCATTCTATTGAGGGATGTCAAATGTATGCAGCTAAAAAAATGGAGCATTGGAGAATGGGGAAAAAACCCACTAAAAACTGGGAAGATCAGGAAGGCTTCATATGAGTGTCAATACCTGACTCAAGCCCTGAGGGACAAAATAAGACTATTTAGAGACATATTTGAATAAAAGGAAATTCTTGAATTGAGGGGGACAGGCTATATAGGAAAGTAGAAAGAGGAAAAATGAAATATACCATATTCAAGACTATCATAGACTATGTGAAAGAGTATATTGTTATTTTTAATGCATATGTTTTATTCACACTGAAGGGCACTTTAAATGCCAGACTGAAGAATCTATTTTTTAACCTAAAGGCAATAGAGAGCTATTGAAATCCTTGACTGTCCCCATTTTGAGTCCACGAGACAGAAAAGTCACTTGCTTAATTTGTGCTCATGCTCAGAAAACTTGTTTGTTATTATAAAAAAAATAAATTCATTATAGTATTTTTTAACCATCTCAGACCTAAAGAGACTTGAAATTTTTTAGAGAATTTGAGAGAGGTAATAGATTTAGAATTTAGAATGAGAAATAATTTTGGACATGGTCAATGTGTGAATTTGATTTGTTTGTGCACAATTCTCACAAGCCAAAACTTTTTTAATGGGGGGGGGGACAGACAGAGAAGGATGAAAGTGATGAGAATATATATTTTTGTTCATTAAAAGTCAAATTTATTTTTAAAAATCCAGAACAGTGAGCAAGCAAAAAATGGTCCTTATTTTAATTCATTGTGAGCTATATGATGGAATCAAATTAAAGTATTTGATCATAAAAATATTTTCCCTTTATTTATCTGACGTATTTATTGCATTCCACTACAATGTGTTCTGGCACTATAGAGTATACAAAGATAGATTCATAATTTATGCTTTCACAGAATTTACTGATTAGAGTAGACATAAGAAAAGCAAACAAAGGATCATAATGTAAGGTAAAAAGTGAAAAAATGCTGTGAGTCTAATATAAACAATTCATTGTCATTTATAAAATAATGGAAATAGCTTTTATGTGCAATAATGAAGGGATGGTTAAGTAAACTGTATTATATTGCTATAAATATGATAGAGGGAAGAGAGAATCAGACTTTGGGTTCAGGAAGACATGGGTTTCAACACTACCATTTATTTATATAGTCTAGCTTTGTCCCCAGAGGAAGGTCACTTAACCCTTCCATCCACCAAATTTCCTTTTAGGATTGCCTCTGACAAATTCCTTACCTTATCTAGGCCTCAGTTTCCCCATCTGTAAAATGAAGAAGTTTGCCTAATTTGCCTATGAAATCATTTCCAGTCCTAAATCTGCAATTCGGTTCCCTGTACTAGTTGCCAGGCTATTATAAGTATGACTTAGAGAATTCTCAATATGGCACATACTTATAATAGTACATCCTGGCAACTAGTACAGGCAACAGAATCAGTAATTGTGAAATCCATTTCAGAATGTGATTAAAATTGAAGATGATAAGACTCATAAGTTAATAAGGAAAGAAATTTATTAAATAGTCCTGGATAAACTGAACATTAACTCCACCATATAAAAGGAAGAAAAATAAAAAGGGAAAAAACTGAAAATGATTGCTAGGAATTTCTGAAAAATTGCAATGGCATTTTTTCATATTAAATGGTATAGTTGAAAATAGTTGCAGTCTGGCATAGGGAATAATGGGTTGGCTTAAAAGCCAAGAAGCCCTGGATGCAAGATCCATCACTGATACTATTGGTTGTATGTAACCCAGAACCTGAACTATGTCAACTCCCTATGACTTTTTTTTTTGTTTCTTAGCTTTGATTTTTGCAAGACAATGTCACACAGTTAATAATATTGTCCTTCATTTTTGAAGAAGACTACAACATCATGGAGGTGATGCCATGAGAAGCATATGAATTGGATTTGAGTGAGGGGGCTGCTGTGTAAAGTCCACCAGTCTTACTTTCTCTTCCAGAGTCATATGGATCCACTGGCCAGATATGGATCAAGATGACTGGAAGTGGTCCTGGATATGAGGCAATCAGGGTTAAGTGAATTGCCCAAGGTAGTAAAAGTCATGTGTCTGAGGTTGGATTTGAACTCAGGTCCTCCTGACTCCAGGACCCAGTGCTCTCTATCCACTGTGCCACCTGACTGCCCTTCCCCTTGACTTTAAATTGCAAGAGTGGAGGGACTTTCCTCATTTGCAAGTTCCCTATGTTAAAGAAACCATCGTTCCAACCCCTATCCTTAAAAAACTATAAAGCAAGATTATTTGGTTATATTAATGGTTGACTCTATTAATCATTGGATCACCCTCCTTTTTATTCTGGTCTATCAGTGAGCACTAATTAAGGACCTACTATATAACCAATATCATGTCTCTGTGACATTGTTGACAGTAAAAATAAGATATGAATCAATATTACTTTCATACAATATTGCTATCATTCTTTCCAGGGTCAGTTTCTGTTGATTAAATCAAAGGCATGTAAGAAAGGGGAGCATCGGTTCCTAGGAGACATTATGGATGTATCAAGAGTGAGTCAGACTAATTTCTTTTTTCATTTTTGACATTGTTAGACTGAAAATTAGGAAAATGCTGTTGACTTTGTTTATCTGGATCTCAGCAATTTATTGGAGCAAGCCTTTACTAGTATCTAACAGGAAGTTCAAGGTACAGGGAAAGCTTGGCAGACTTCAGCTGAGCACATACATATATTTATGAGGTGTGTTTGCACACACACACACACATATATAATACATGCAGTCAATAGGCATATAAGCATGTGTTCATATACATGCATGATATATGTACTATGATTCTCAGAGAGTCATCAGATGAGTTAATTTAGAGAAAATACAGAAGAAAACCTAGAAAAGAGTCTTGGTGTAGAGAAGGAGTTCATAAGATCACACAGATTAAAGATCTGAGAAATTAGTGTATTTGAAATAATATCAGCACACACATATATTAAAATTCCCTTTTATTATGGTACAAGTTGGGATGGAGAGGGAGACAATAACTTTATTGAAGTTTCACCATCTATCAGGGATGGTATTAAGATTGTAGAAGATATGAATTAAATATAGTCAACACTATCTTGTGACAAATGAAGCCGGAATCAGAGCAACGATTTAGTAAACTTATCTTAAATTTTTGGTATGAACCCAAGAGGAATCAAAATGTAGATTCTGCTTTAGATAACAGAGAGTACACTGTGTTTCCTTCCTTCTTTCCTTTCTCCTGTCATTTCTCTTTCCTTTCCTTTTTTCTCCTTCCTCCTTTCCTCCTTGTTTCTATTCTTTCTTTCTTCCTTGTTTTCCTTCCTCCTTCCTTCCCTTCTTTTCTTCTTTCCTTTCTTCCTTCTGTTTTTTCTTTCTCCCATACCTTTTTCCTTCTCTCTCTCTTTTCATCTCTTCCTTTATCTTTCCTCCTTCCTTCCCTTTATTCCATGCTCTTCTATTTCTTCCTTACTCATTCCCTTTCTTTTTATGATTTTTTTCTTGTTTTTCTTTCTTTCTGTCATTGTTTCTTTCCTTCTCTTTTTATTCCTTTACTTTTCCTCTTTATCTTTCTCTTCATACAATTTTCTCTCATTCTTTCTTTGTTCCTTATCTTATGTATCAATCATTTTCTATTTCTTTCATCTTTATTCATCTTTCTCCGTTCTAATGTATAATTTCTTTCTATCATCATATTTCATTGTTCCTTCTTATAACAAAACTTTCACCAAACAGAATGCTAATAAATACCATTGACATAAAATTTAAAAATTCAGTCATCCAAACATCTATACAGTGGACATTCTATGCAAACAATATTGGTCCCTGAGGGACAGAAAAAAACCTTATAAATTAAAAAACACCCTGTTAAATAAATATTACATTTTAATAAATCAACAAGCATTTATTGTTACCTGTTATGTGTTAGCCTTTGTGCTATATGATGATACAATCCAAAATATTAAAGTTTCTCTTTTTAATATTTTACATCTTACTAGTGGAAAATAAAATGTACATGTAAGAAATGAATATATGATATATTCAAGGAATTTAGGGAGGGAGGGCATTTTAAAGACACTTAGCCCAAATATGACATTATTTTTGTTATGACATCACCAATCTATGAATTCATTTACTATGGACATTCTCTTCATTGATTCTACCTGAAATTATTTTGAGTCTTTTTTTTTAGGCTTTTGCAAGGCAATGGGGCTAAGTGGCTTGCCCAAGGCCACACAGCTAGGTAATTAGAAAGTGTTTGAGGCTGGATTTGAACTCAGGTACTCCTGACTCCAGGGTTGGTGCTCTATCCACTGCGTAACCTAGCCACCCCTATTTTGAATCTTAAAGATGGTTCTCCTGAATTATCACACCCCCATCCCCCAAATATCATCATGCTGTAATCAAGGCAGACTTCTATAATCTGATCCTCAGGTGACTTATAGGGCAATGACAGATCTATATTTGCATTATTCTCACTTTGGCTAGACCTCTGAAATGTTGGAGCATAGCCTTCATGACCCCAATGTCATATCTATACCAGTGAGCAGAGGAGACTTTAAGGGGAGAAGTGCTATATTATATTACATTGTAAGGCAAATGAAGTAGGAGAAAGGTAAGTATGCCAGATGTGATGGAGTAAAAAAATGCCCTGAATTCAAATCTTGTTTTAGACAGTTACCAGCTGAGCAATCTCAGGCAAGGCATTCACCCCCCTCTGAGTTCTCTCAGTTTAAAATAGAAATATGTTCTTAATGGTTAATTTGGGCATAATAGTAAAAAATAAATTTTCATCCAAGGTCCTTCTGAAAAAGACTATTACTATTAATCTATACAGTGTTCTCTTGGTTCTGCTCATTTTACTCTTCATCATTTCATGTGAATCTTTGTTTTTCTAAGATCATTGAGGTCATCATTTCTTGTAGCATAGTAGTATTCCATCTCAATCATTTATATATTTTTTTTGAAATAGGGATGATAATAATATTATTCACTGCACACTGTTATGAGGAACAAATGAAAAAGATATGAAAAAACACTGTGAAAATTTTAAAATAGGATAGATGAATCATGTTGCTATTAACAGAAATAATAGCAACAATAGTTGTAATTTAATGGACTCTTTCTAATGTTAAACAGCTATCAGTAAGCCCCTCCTATGTTCTAAGTCCTTAAACTATGTTCTTTTCATCTAATTTTATTTTTTTAATATTTTGATAACTTCCAATATAAATGATCTCCTTTTATCTTATGCATTTAAAAACAATACTCTAAGAAGGGCTCAATAGACTTTGCCCATGTTGTCCCATACTCTAGGTGGTATGGAATGATACTTTTCTAGGACATATCCTATACATCCTGATGCTTTTATATTTTTAAAAGTAAATAAAGCCTTAAGGCAAATGACACAATGTTTTTTTCAAAAATCAGGTTACTATACAAAGTCATCAAAATGCTCTTTGTCAATCATGGCTTGAATGTATCTGAGAGAAATAGGAGCAAGTAGGTGAATTGGAGTCAGAGAGCATTTGATTATTTTGAATGGACTTTCACCAAGCAAAATCAAATGTAGAGGCAGAAACATTTTTTTCCCTCTCATTATAAACTCCCACAGATATTTGACACCTCCTGGGATCTATGTTCTGTTTGTGATAAAAACATCATTTCTCAAAGCAAAGGGAAGGTAAGAGGTCGCTGTGGGGTCGAAATCTTTGCCTCATTCATTCATCTCTAAGCCAAGAGTAAAGCATAAATGATTCACCATTTTAGATCAGTTAAAAATGGAAGCAGGAGACAGAACCTAAATTACAAAAGAGCAGTACAAAATGAGCAAAAGTTGGTGCTTGGAAACATGCCCTCTTGAGTACAGTATTTTTCTTCTCCTCTTTCTCTTAAATGTGTTGTCTATCCAGAAAGATATAATTTCATACAGGGGCAGAAATATGCCATCTGTTCTTTCTCTACTATGCCTAGAAAGAACACTGTATTTCCCCCTCAAATGAAAAATTCTACTAAAAACTATTACTTGTGAGGATTCAGTGAACAGCAAATTGGAATCACTCAGAGAAAAGACATTCTTTTTATTTTTTATTTAATGGTTATAAAAGTAGGCCAAAATCTATGTTAAGTGATTCTACACCTCTTATTGGATATTAATTTAAAGACAAGAAATGAAAAGGGAAAAAGATACACCGACAAAGTCATAAGCACCCAAATCTGTTCATAAGTCAGATTTACCTTGATTAGTCATTGCAATTTAAAATTATTAAATCAATGCTAATAACTGTTCTTAGAAACAACCTCACTGTTAAACAATTGTGACTGGACAGATTATAAACATGTGGGTTCTCAAGCCTCAGAGCAGATGGCAAGCTTTTGATTTTTTTCAATTGCTTTACAAATGTATGAATCAAACACCCTGTAAAATTTTATTTTAATTTAATTTGCATATATATTTCTAATTACACATGATGGATTTCTGAGAAACAGTTTCCAGAAGGCTTTTTAATTACCTAAACAGTCATCCAGGAAGAATGTTGATTTCAAAACTACCTCTGCTAAATAAAGTCTCAAGATTCAAGTAGGTAGGAGATAAAATATGAACCATTTCCTCAGGAAGAATTGGCTCCTTTTCATTACAAAGTGTCTGGGTACTTGTGTAAAAGATGGGGAGTGGAGGGAGAGGTAGAGAAACAATCATTACCAACTTGGTATAGATATATCAAAATGATGTCTTTTCTTCATTTGGAATAGGGAAGATGGAATAAGACATCTGTCTCCAATCAGGTGGGCAAGGGCTAGTTGGATTGTAGCCAGTTTGAATTCCACTGATCTATTAAAAACTTAACTGAGAATGTGCCTTCTGGGTTTATTTTCATGCTTGTATATTTCACATGGCAACCAAATTTGATAATATATATTATAATATATATATATGTAACTATGCTTTACACATTGGTTCAGTAATTGAATTGGAGATCATATTTTCAATATTGAGTACAATACTTTTAAATGGCTATGGTTAACAAAGTCCTAAAGTCAATCAATGTACCTGTGCTCACATAGTTACTTAATGGGATCAAGCACAGAAAAAAAATCTAAATTCAGAGGTTGACTCTGCCATTTTTCTAACTGTATGAACTTGAGTAAGTACCAGAACATGGTAGACCCTAAATAAATGTTTGTTTACTTGACTTGACTAGCTGTAAGACCCTGAGCAAGTCACAACCTCTCTAAACTAGAGTCAAATCCTAATTCTGACATTTTCTAGAAGTGTGACCTTGAGCAAAGTACTTTCCCTCTAGGAAATTCCCCTTTATGCTGTATAAATACTAGCTGACTAACTGAATGACTTTGTCTTTCTAAGTCTTAACTTAGTCATCTGTTAAAAATGAAAATAATAACACTTGTGTAACACAGTGTTACATAAATTTAAGAAGAGATACAAAACTTAAGATAATTTGTAAGCTTTGGACTGCCACAACGATATCGGATATTATATTATGTGGTTGGTTGATCTTCTGCAGTGTTATCTAGGGTCATTGATTTAGAACTAGAAGAGACATTAGAGATAATTTAAACCAATTCCCTCATTTTAAAAAATGTGTGGGAAGAAATTGGGAGGTTCTCTGGCTTTGATAATTACAAAGTTTTGGGGGGGGAATAACAGAACTTAATTTGAATTGACTTTGCCTCTTAAGAAAAGAGGTCCTTGATGGTCTAAAGATCTGGCTAAATGAAACATGGAATGTGGGGAGAAAACATGAAGATTGAAACTTGCTAAAGCTCAAAAAAACTAGAGAGTAATAGCAGACAATAAAGAAGGGAGGAAATATAATGAGCATAAAGGGGACAGATGCCTTTTCCAATGTCCTTTTGAACCCCACATATATTCACATTAAAAGATGGTGGGGAAATGTCCTCTTTTTTGTGCAAAAGAAACTATGACCTTTGGTTAATTGAAATTGCTTAGATAGAAGTTGGGAGGAAGAAGAATTTCTTTAGAGTAATGATTGTTTCATTTTTTCTGTATGTCCCCCATCACTTCATGAAATAATAAGGTGGTTTTTTTTTAGATTTTTTTGCAAGGCAATAGGGTTAAGTGGCTTGCCAAAGGCCACACAGCTAGGTAATTATTAAGTATCTGAGACCGGATTTGAACCCAGGTACTCCTGACTCCAAGGCCGGTGCTTTATCCACTGCACCACCTAGCCGTCCCTGAAATAATAAGTTTTAAGTGATTCATATTTAATTTAATTTCAATTTAAGTGAACAATAAATTTATTCTTTAAATGGTTGTGTGAAGAATTTTTATTATACGTAGATAACAAATTTAAAAGTATAAATGATTAATTTTGAATTCATTCCACTAATGAAGAATTAGTAGGAGAAATGCAAGGAGTAGAAAACTCAAGAACAGAATTTTCTCATTTTTAGAATAATAAACTTCAGGCAATAAATTATTTTTAATTTTAAGAAAGATTTTATTCATTTTGAATTTTACAATTTTTCTCCTGATCTTGCTTCCCTCCCCCCGGGCCCCACAGACGGCAGTGTTAGTTTTTATATTGTTTCCATGGTATACATTGACCTAAGTTGAATGTAATGGGAGAGAAATCATACCCTTAAGGAAGAAACATGAAGTATACAAAATAGCAAAATTACATAAGATAATGGTTTTTATTTAATTAAAGGTTTTAAATTAAATAGTCTTTGGTCTTTGGTCACACTCCACAATTCTTTCTCTTGATACAGATGGTATTCTCCATCACAGTTCACCTAAAATCATCCCTGATTATTGCACTGACGGAGTGAGCAAGTTCATCAAGGTTGATCATCAACCCCACGTTGCTATTAGGGTGTACAATGTTCTTCTGGTTCTGCTTGTTTCATGCAGCATCAGGTCATGCAAATACTTCCAGGCTTCCCTGAGTTCCCATCCCAACTGGTTTCTAATAGAACAATAGTATTCCATCACATACAAACACTACACAGTTTGTTAAGCCATTCCCCAATTGAAGAACATTCACTTAATTTCAAATGTTTGCCACCATAAACAGGGCTGCTATGAATATATTTGCACAAGTGATATTTTTAACCTTTTTCATAATCTCTTCAGGGTATAGAGTCAGTATTTATTGCTGGATAAAAGGGTTTGCAAATTTTTGTTGCACTTTGGCCATAATTTCAAATTGCTCTCCAGAAAGGTTGGATCAGTTCACAGCTCCACCAGCAATATATTAGTGTCCCTGATTTCCCACATCCCTTCAAACATTGATCATTATCCTTTCTGGTCATACTGGCCAGTCTGAGAGGTGAGGCAGTATCTCAGAGATGTTTTAATTTGCATTTTTCTAATAAGTAGTGATTTAGAGCAATTTTTCATATAACTATGGATGCTTTGATTTCCTCATCTGTAAATTGCCTTTGCTTATTCTTTGACTATTTGTCATTTGGGGAATGGCTTGTCTTTTTAAAAATTTGACTCAGTTCTCTGTATATTGTAGAAATGAGTCCTCTGTCAGAAATATTAGTTGTATTAGTTGTATTAGTCTCAATTACTACATTTCTTTTGATTTTGCTTATAGTGGCTTTATCTGTGCAAAACCTTTTTAATTTAATGTAATCAAAATTGTTTAGTTTGTTTTTAATGGTGTTCTCCATCTCCTCCTTGGTCATAAACTGCTTCCCTTTCCATATATCTGACAGGTAAACTATATCTTGGTTTCCTAATTTGCTTATAATATTGTTTTTTCTGCCTAAATCCTGTATCTATGATTTTATCTTAGTATAGGGCCTGAGGTGCTGGTCTAATCCAAGTTTCTGCATTATTAACTTCCAATTTTCTCAACAGTTTTTATCAAAGAGAGAATTTTTATCCCCAAAACTAGACTATTTGGGTTTCTCAAACAGCAGATTACTATAATCAATTTCTGCTTTTGCACCTAGTCTATTCCACTGATCCACCACTCTTAGCCACTACCAGACAGTTTTGATGACTGATGCTTTATAAAATAATTTTAGATCTGAAAGGGCTAAGCCACCTTCTTTTGTACTTTTTTCCATTAAATCCCTGGAGATTCTTGACTTTTTTATTTCTCCATATGAATTTACTTATAATTTTTCTAACTCATTAAAGTAATTTCTTGGAATTTTGATTGGTATGACACTAAACAGGTAGTTTAATTTTGGTAGAATTGTCATTTTATTATATTAGTTTGACCTATCCACGAGCAGTTAATATTTGCCCAGTTATTTAAATCTGATTTTATTTGCATGAGAAGTATTTTGTAATTGTCTTCAAAAAGTTTCTGAGTCTGCCTTGGCAGGTATTTTATATTGTCTGAAGATACTTTGAATGGGATTTCTCTTTCTAGCTCTTTCTTCTGCATCTTGCTAGTCATATATAGAAATGTTAAGGATTTATGATAGTTTATTTTATTTCCTGCAACTTTGCTTAAGCTGCTAATTATTTCTAGTCTTGCCAGGGGGTGGCTAGGTGGCACAATGGATAAAGCACCGGTCCTGGAGTCAGGAGTACCTGAGTTCAAATCCAGCCTCAGACACTTAATAATTACCTAGCTGTGTGGCCTTGGGCAAGCCACTTAACCCCATTGCCTTGCAAATATATATATATATATATATATATATATATATATATATATATATATATATATGTCTAGTAGTTTGCTAGATGATTTTTTGGGATTCTCTAGGTATACTATTATGTTATCTGCAAAGAGTGAGAGTTTTGTCCCTTCCTTCCCAATTCTAATTCCTTCTATTTCTTTTTCTTCTCTTATTGCTGAAGCTAAAATTTCTAATTTGATATTGGATAATAGTGGTAATAATGAGCATCCTTGTTTCACCCCTGATCTTATTGAGAATGCCTGTAGCCTATCCCCATTGCATATAATGCTTGTTGATGGTTTCAGATAGATACTGCTTATTATTCTAAGGAACATTCCATTTATTCCTACACTCTCTCTAGTACTTTTAGTAGCAATGGGTGCTGTTTTTTGTCAAATGCTTTTTTAGCATCTTTTGTTATAATCATATGCTTTCTGATAAGTTTTTATTGATATAATTAATTATACTAACAATTTACCTAATATTGAACCAATCCTGCATTTCTAGGATGAATCCAACTTGGTCATAATGTATTATCCTAGAGATAACTTCTTGTAGTCTTTTTGCTAAGATTTTATTTAAGATTTTTGCATCTATATTCATCAGGGAGATAGGTCTGTAATTTTCTTTCTCTGTTTCAACTCTTCCTGGTTTAGGTATCAACATTATACTGGTGTCATAGAGTTAGTCAGAGTTCTGTGTTCACCTATTTTTCCAAAGAGTTTATGTAGAATTGGAGCCAGTTGTCCCTTAAATGTTTGATAGAATTCACTTGTGTATCCATTTGACCCTGGAGATTTTTTCTTAGGGAGTTCAATAATGGCTTGTTGAATTTCTTTTTCTGAGATGTTATTTAGGTATTTAATTTCCTCTTCACTTAAACTGGGAAACATATTTTTATAAATATTCATCCATTTAACTTATATTATCAAATTTATTGGCATAGAGTTGGGCAATTTAATTCCAAATTATTACTCTAAGCTCCTCCTCATTGGTGGTGAGTTCACCTTTCTCTTTTATGATACTAATAAATTGGTTTTCTTTTGTAAATCAAATTGACCAGAGGTTTATCAATTTTTTGTTTTTTTTTCATAAAATTAACTCTTTTTTATTTATTAGTTCAATAGTTTTCTTATTTTCAATTTTATTAATTTCTCCTTTAATTTTTAGAATTTCTAATTTGGTATTTAATTGGGGGAGGTTAAATTCTTCTTTCTCTAATTTTTTTAGTTGCTTGTTTAGTTCATTGATTTTCTCTTTCTCTAATTTATTTATGTAAGCATTTAAAGATATAATATATCCCATGACAACTGCCTTGTGAGTGTATCCCTTAGGTTTGGGTATGTTATTTCATTATTGTCATTATCTAGGATGAAATAATTTCTTTCTTTCTATAATTTGTTGTTCGATCCACTCATTATTTAAAATGAGGTTATTTAGTTTCCAATTAGTTTTGGGTCTATATCTCCCTGGCCCAATATTGCATGTGATTTTTTATTGCATTATGATCTGAGAAAGATGTATTCACTATTTCTGCCTTTCTGCAATTGATTATTAGGTTTTGATGTCCTAGCATATGGTCAATTTTTGTGTAGATGCCATGTACTGCAGAAAAGAAAGTATATTCCTTTCTATTCCCATTCAGTTTCCTCCAAAAGTCTATCACATCTAGGTTTTCTAACAATCTATTTACTTCTTTAACTTCCTTCTCATTTATTTTATGGTTAGGTTTATCTAAATCTGAGAGGGGGAGGTTGAGGTCTCCCAATAGTAGAGTTTGCTGTCTGTGTCGTCCTATAACTTCTTCCACTTCTCTTCTAAGAATTTGGATGCTATTCCATGGGGTGCATACATATTTAGTATTGAAATTACTTCATCATCTGTGGTATCTTTTAGGAGGATATAGCTTCCTTCCTTATTTCTTTTAACGATATTTATTTTTGCTGCTTTTTGTCTGAGATAAGGTTTGCTACCCCTGCTTTTTTCACTTCATGTGAAGCAAAATATATTTTTCTCCAAACTTTTACATTTACTCTATATGTATCCCTCCTAAATCCAATCCCCCCCTCCACTTCCCTCCCCTTTCCTTTGCTGCTTCTTCTTTCCCTTCCTTCTATTGGTTCCTGTTTTCCTCCCTCATCCCCTTCCCCCTATTAATACTTGAAAGGTCAGATAAGTTTCTCAAATTAACTGAGTGTATATATGTCAACTTTAAGCCAAATCTAATGAGTGAGATTCAAGTGGTTCTGACCTCCTCCCTTCTTCCCCTTTATTGCAATAGGTCCTTTGTACCTCAAAGTAATGAGAGTTACCCCATTCAGTCTCTTCCATCCTCTCATCTCTTTACTGTACCCCATTTTAAGGAGGTATTGTTTTGCATCATTCTGAGTCACAGAAAGCTCATGAGTGTCCATCACTTTTGGCTAAGTACATTCTCTCTAATAGAATTACAATTATTGTGAGTTATCCAGTCTTTCTCCTAAGTAGGAATATAGCCAGTTTCATCTTATTTGGTAGTAGTTTCTTGAATAAGTCATGAATTTCAATCACTTATGGCTAAATGAATTCTCTCTAATAGAATTACAATTCTACAGAGTTATTAGTCTTTCTCCCAAGTAGGGATATAACCAGTTTCATCTTATTGGTAACAGATTCCCCCCCCCCCCCCTTTTTAACCTCTCTCTCCCTTTTTGTTTTTAAATTTTCATTTGTCTCTTGAGTCTCCTATTTGAAGTCCAAATTTTTTGTTTAGCTCTGGTCATTTCACCAGGAAAAGTTGAAAGTCTCCTAATTTATTAAATGTCCATCTTTTGCCCTGGAAGAGAAGGCTCAGTTTTGATAGATAATGAATTCTTGGTTGCATTCCAAGCTCCCTTGCTTTTTGGAATATTGCATTCTAGGTCCTTCAATACCTTAATGTTGGTACAGCTAGGTCCTGTGTAATCCTTACTATGGCTCCTTGATATCTAAATTGTTTCTTTCTGGCTGCTTGCAGGATTTTCTCTTTTACCTAATAGTTCTGGAATTTGGCCACTATATTTCTTGGCTTTTTCATTTCATTTCATTTTGGCATTCCTTTATTGGAGGGGGATTGATATATTCTTTCAATAACTATTTTTTCCTCTGGTTCCATGATATCAGGGCAGTTTTCCATCACTAAATCTTGCAACATTTAGTCCAGCCTTTTTTTCCTCTTCAATGTTTCCAGAAAGATAAATAAATCTTAGGTTATCTCTTCTCGACCTATTCTTGAAGTCAGTGGTTTCTGATAAAGTATTTTACATTTTTTTCTATGTTTTCTATTTTTTGGTTTTGTTGTCTTATGAAGTCAGTGGTTTCTATAGCTGCCATTCTTTTTTTTTTAGAGAAGAATTTTCTTCATTTACCTCTTGCAACTACTTTTCCAATTGGTCAATTTTATTTTTGAAGGAGTTTTACATTTGACCAGTTGAGGTTTTGAGAGCATTGTTTTCTTTTTTTTGCATTTGTCCATTTGTATTTTCCAAGGATTTGGTTTCTTGTTGCAAGGTGTTAATCTTCTCTTGGGTTTCCTTTCCCAGATTTTCCAATTGATTTTTAAACTCCTTCCTGATTTCTTCAAGGAAATATTTCTGTGCTGTAGACTAAATCATATTCTCCTCAGAGGTTCTAGGTCTCTCTGAGTTAGGGTATTTTCCTCCTAGGAATTCTTCTATAGACCCCCCCTTTCTGCTGTCCTTTCTTCATTTTCTTAAGATCTTGTGTTGGGGAGGGGCTGGTTCACAGAGGATTAGTGTTGGAATCCCTAGAGGCTTTACTCATTGGGTTTAGTAACTCCACATGGGCAGGCCAGTAGGGATGCTAGAGGCTTTGTTCATGGAGTATAATAACTCCATCTGGCCAGTAAGGTGTGCTCAAGCTGGAACTCATCCTCCAGCCCTTCCTGTAAGCCCAAAGCTTCAGCCCCACAGCCAACACCTCCTCTCTCCAGTTGGCTCTCAGACCATGGATCCCAAAGCCAACACATGCAGCTGATCCCAGGCTAGTCCTACTCTCAGGCTCTCATCCCATCCTGTTCTCCTGGCAGAGTCTCTACTCTCTGGGTTTGGCTTACCTATGATCACTGAAGACAGGCCTTGAGATAGATGTTCTTATCCCGACTTTTCTTTCTGGGTTTTGTAGATCAGATTTCTGTTAAGAAATTTGTTTCATACTATAAATGAGAGAAGATCGGGAGACCTTAGCACAGGGCCTGGCTTCTCTCCACCAACTTGGCTGGAAGTCCCAGGTAATCAAAATTTTAAAAGCATTTCCAGAAGAGTTATTTTCCTAGATTGCTGTGGCTTTACAGCAGGTAATGGTCTTGGGATTGCTAAAGTCCAGTTCCTGATGCCAGATTGGTCCAGGAGAGGTGTCCCATTCTTTCATATTTCTTTTATGTGCATATTTGCATTATTTAATGGTGGAATTTTATGAGAGAGCCTAAAAATATTTCTACATGCAAAAAAGATATGTGTTAGTGCCCTGATTAAAAAAATGCAATAAAGGGTAATCAAGATACAAAGGTCTAAGCTTGATCAGTTTATTAGCAAGACTACCAAATGAAAAAAGAAAGACTACCCAATAGTCAAGGATCCTTCTGACAGGCAGACTAATCTTTATACAGTTATTTATGTAAGGTACCAGTGATGAGAACTAAATGACAACTGCTTTATCTCTAGGGTGGGTGCTGCTTTTGACTTTTTGCTAAGGAAACGGTTTCTTTGCTGAGTTGTTACTGTAATTTGCTATTTCCCTATGGAGCTGTAGCTATTAGGCTGCCTATTCTCCACAGGGATTTTTTTTTTTACAATACTCTTGGAGTTTATAACTTCAGGGTTATATCTTCTCTTTCATGAATTAAAACCAGAGCCAGCTTATCAACATCTCTTGGTACTAGTTTATCTTTTTACTTCTTTCTTTCCTCCCCAACAGGAATTCTCCCATACCCACTCTATATTTGAGGAACATGATTATAATGCCTTTCAGTAGAGTCATACAGATTATCTTTAATTCTCATTTAACCACCCTAGAGTTTAGGATGAAGTAGGCAACCTGTGTTCTCCATTTTTATACCTATATTAAATTGCTGCCATCTTCCCTCATCAAGACTAATATATTTATTTATTGAATATATTGAAATAATGAATATATTGAAAATTGATGTGATCAGTACATGCATTTGAATGCATAAGTTAGCAAAAGGGGTAAGTTTAGGGACAAAGATAATAAATTGTTTCAAATACAATGTGTCTGAGCTACTAATGATAACATCTACCTAGAAAGATCTAGCAAGCAATAAATGATTTGAGAGTGGTGGTCAGACAAGAAATGAGAGGTGGGCATTTGGGTTTCAGAGTCAGCTTCCTAAATATAATTGAGACCCCCGAAGCTGATAAGATGCAAAGATGACTCAGAGATATCCAACTTAACTCTCTCAATAAATTTCATTTTATTTTAAATGCAATTATTCAATGTTTCATAAAGAAATCTCAATCACAAAGTCAAGCACCAAAATGACATCAAAATATGTTATACTACCACTCCATGGGAAGTGGATAAAGTGCCAAATCAAGACTTATCTTTCAGAGATCAAATATGGTCTAAGGCACTTACTAACAATGTGACCTTGGGCAACACTTTTAATCCTATTTACCTCAGTTTCCTCATCAGTAAAATGAGCTGGAGAAGGAAATGGCAAACCATGCCAGAATCTGCCAAGAAAACCTCAACTAAGTATCTTTCCCAAGAAAATTTCAAATGGGATCATGAAGAATTGAACATGACTGAAACTAGTAAACAATACACCAAGCCATAGATCACACTTCCTCTCTATAATTTCTACAGTTTCATAATAGGTAACCTACCTGATCCACATTTAACCAAAATTTACCTTTAAAATTAATCCAACTAACAAATTAGAGGCAAAAATATATAAAATGTTTCAAAAATATTTTATATATTTGCCAGATCATCCTCTAATCTGAAAGCAAGGTGGAGATACCTTGCTTTCTTGTGTGGAAAGAAATTATTCATAGAGATAATCATATTGTGATGTACTAATTTTCCACATTCAAAGAGGCTCTCAACCACAATTAGTTTGGGAGTGAAACATAATTCTACACCAGTCAAGTATTAGAAGATGTCAGCTGAATCTCTAAATGAAAAACCTTTCCCTAATGATGAGGTTTGGAGGACCAACATTTTTCTAGTCCCTTCCCACCCACCATCCTTTTCACTGCAGCCCCCAAAACATAAAACATTACCAATACTCATATTTAAATAGAGGATTCACAAACACATACATGTCCAGACCGCATCCCACCCCATCCTAAAGCACTCAAAGATTATCACTGAACTCTCAAACCAGCTTTTCCCAGTACCTCTGAAATAGCTTCTTCTTTTTCCAGGTTCCATAAAGCTACATTTTTCCATTCATTTGTTTTTCCCTGGATTCAAAAATATTTTTTTTGCAATTTAAGGATAGATAATAGACTTAAATTTTTTCATATCTTAAAATTAGAATTCAGTTCCCCTTATCTAAATTATAAAAGTAAAATATATACCTACTAATATGATCCTAATTAATTCAATTATAAATGCAAAATCTTTTGTGAAAAGCTTTTCTTTTTTGAAGCACTGAACCCGAATGAATCAGGGGCTAGTGCCCTCAGACACAGGCTATGTCTAGAAAATAAATTAGCAATACCCAGTAATGTGATTTTATCTTTTTTCTTTATTCACCTGCACCAACTAAAGACTCCAAAGACCCTTGTGACTTTCTGATTTGGTAACTTAAATCCCTGTAAATCTCCAAAGTTTATGGGTCTAATCATATTTTATTAGCAACCCCCCATATAATCCTTAGAAACATTTATTTACTTATTTGTTGTCTAGAGCTAAAATTTCACCAGCAAAGGTAACTCCCATTACCAACTATTCTGCCAGTTAATGTTAAAAGTTGGAAGGGGTACTAAGAATTTTTGCCAAGAATTTAAGTTTTTTATTATTTAGATCTTTTTCAGTCATGTCCAACTCTTCCAAGACCCAACTAGAGATTTTCTTGGCAAAGATTCAGAAGTTTTTTATCACTTCCTTCTATATATCTTTTGACAGATAGGAAACTTAGACAAACCAGGTTAAGTGACTTGCCCAGGGTCACACAACTGATAAGTATCAGAGGTTGTGTGTGAATTCAGGAAGATGAGTCTCTATGCACTATGGTGCCACCTGGCTGCTTCATTGTCTCTAGAAAATTAACAAATACCTTTTCATTTATTTATTAATTCTTAATATTATTAATTAATATAAATAGCTAGTTCTTCAGTGAAAGGAATACTCCTACTGAGGAAATTCACATCCCTAAACTGAAATGATTTTAAGATTGAAGAATCTAGCAAATGAAATTCCACTAGCCAAAGGATTTTTTTATATATATACTTGTGTGTAGAATATAAACTAAAACATTACAAGGAGTACAAGTTGTATCCAAATTTTATGCAGTCAAAATATCTAAAAATCTGGACAAATGTTCTAAGAAATTTCAAGAGATTGCTAGAATGTATCTCATAAAGTCTTCAAAATTAAATGTAAAAAATAGTAGAGATCTTTCAGAAATAAATCTCACCTTCTCCAGCAGTATCTCAACAAGCAACTAAATGGAATCTAACCATTTCTTAATGACATAGAAGTTATCATTATGGTCTTGCTACTTCTAATTTGCTGTGATAGAATTGGATAAACATTAAAAGTCAATATCCGCTAAAGATTTGTTTAAGGATCACTTCTTTAAACAAGTATCATACAATTTAGAACTGGAAGGGGTATTAGGATGTATCTAGTCCAAACATTCATTTTATAGATTAAGGATGTGAGGTCCAGAGAATTAAAGTGTCTAATCCAAAGTCACATATTAGTAAAGCTAGAATTCAAATCCAGTTGTCTGATTTTAAATCCACTGCACAACTTTTTGAAGGCACAGGAATTGAGTGTAGCAGGTCTGTGAGAATAATTAGGCTTGGATTTTAGCCCTTGTGACTTTGGACAAATCACTTAGATAGTGGGATTAGAAGGGGGATTCAATTAT
Source organism: Macrotis lagotis (assembly GCF_037893015.1). NCBI lineage: Eukaryota > Metazoa > Chordata > Mammalia > Peramelemorphia > Peramelidae > Macrotis > Macrotis lagotis. Next base: position 296,279,054 of record NC_133659.1, read on the forward strand.
CTCATCTGTGAAATAGGTAGCTGGATGAGATGATTTTCAATGTCTTTTCCCTATCTATCACTCCTTGTTAAAATAAAAATGGCCAACTTGCAATCTACTTTATACTTCAATTGATTCCCATACCCATGAATGGCTTAAAACTCATGCTTACTTTGTCCTTAATTTCATTTCTTGGAATTGTAGCTCCCTTCACTTTCTTGTCAAGAAAATCTTTCCTGATTTTTTCAATTATTAGTGCTCTCTCTCTACCTGACCCCCACCCCCCAGCATTGTTGTTGTTCAGTCATTTCAATTATATCCAATTCTTTGTGACACACATTTGGGAGTTTCTTGGTAAAGATAAGTGGTTTGATGCTTTCTTCTTTGGCTCATTTAACAAATAAAGAAACTGAGGTAAACTGTGTGGTGGTCACATAGCTGGCAAGTATCTAAATCTGGACTTGACCTCAAAAAGAGGAGTCTTCCTAACTTCAGGTCCCCCAGCCACCCAACCATCACATACTTTATCTTTGCTTAACTCTATAACTTCTGTTTCGCTTCAGTAGAATTTAAACTCTTGAGAAGCAGGGAATATTTCATTTTTACCTTTGTATTCCAAATATGTATCATAATGCCCAGTATAGCACATAATAGACACTGGCTAAATTCTTGAGGTGAACTAAAAATCTATGACTATGGATTTCCATAATCTACAGGGAGAGGGTTCAGTCTGTTATTTCCAGGTCTAGAGATTGTTGCTAGGTGCATAATCTTAAGACAATTTGGGGACTTTTGAAAGCCAAGATGGTATAGTAAACAGTAAATTGCTGTAACTCCCTAATATTTGCCTCCAAAAAAATAAAATGGTACCCCCAAACAAATTCTGGAACAATAGAACCAGAAAAAATGTGGGAAAAAACAATCTTTAGCCCAAGAAACTTGGAATATAAGAAAGAAACTGTCTCACTTAGATAAAAGTGGAGTGTAGTCCAAGATGGGAAGCATTCCAGCAAGCTCTAATTCTTCAAATCAGAAGGAGATTCCAAGCCCCCAGTATTGTGGAACAGGCAAATAACTACATCAGAACCCTCATGTACATTGGCATAGCCAGAATAACTGGCTAGATTACCACATCATGATGATATAGTGATCTGGTGACCACAGATCACCTGGGTTTTTAGATCCAAGCAAACAGGAAGCCTCCAGATAGTAGATTTCCTTGTGCTTCCATATAACTCAGGGAAAACAAAGAAACTTTGCACTGGTCTCAGCACACACCAAACATAACCTTAGGACACCAGCTCAGCACCAGTCACCACCCCCTGCCCTGCTCCTTCAGGACAGCACCAGATAAAAGGGATGCCCATGGGCCTCAGGGCAACATCTATGTAGCTCCAGGTAAAAAGTCAAGGCCTATAAAAACAGTGCCCCTTTCATTCCAGAAGCAGGGTTCAAATTTAAAAGAAAGGGAAAAAAGGCCAAAAATATGTGCAAAAATAATAGTAATAATATAATATGACCAAAGACAGTTATTATGGTGACAGGGAAGACAAACTCAGAAGAGATAATAGTGTCAAAACACCTATGAGTAAAACTTCAAAGCAAAATGGAAGTCAGTCTCAAGCTCAGAAGGAACTCATAGAAGAGCTCAAAAAAAGAGCTTAAAAATCATATAAGAGAGGTAGAAGAAAAATTGGGAAAAGAAATGAAAGTGATGCAAGAGAATTATGAAAAAGTCAACAGTTTAGAAAAAGGAAAAAACTGCTTAAAAAGTAGAATTGGCCAAATGAAAAAGGACATACAGAAATTAACTAGGGAAACCAACTCCTTAAAAATTAGAATCGGAGGGGCAGCTAGGTGGTGCAGTGGATAGAGCACTGGCCCTGGAGTCAGGAGTTCCTGAGTTCAAATTTGCCTTCAGACACTTAATAATTACTGTGCTGTGTGGCCTTGGGCAAGCCACTTACCCCCATTTGCCTTGCAAAATCCTAAAAAAAAAAAAATAGAATTGGCGCAATGAAGCTAATGAGAGTATGAGGAAGTAAGAATCAATTAAATGAATACAAAAGAATTTTAAAAAATGGAAGAAAATGTAAAATACCTCTTAAGAAAACTGATGACTTGGAAAACAGATCTGGGAAAGATAATACCAGAATTGTTGTACTACCTGAAGGTTATAATCAAAAGGAGGATCTGCATAGCATCTGCATAGCATCTTTCAAGAATTTTCAAAGAAAACTGTCCTGATATCCTGGAACCAGATGGCAAAATAGGCATTGAAAGAATTTATAGATCAACTCAAGAAATTGATCCCAAAATAAAAACTCCAAGGAACATTATAGGCAAATTACAGAACTATCAGGTTAAGGAAGAAAATACTGCAAGTCACCAGAAAGAAGTAATTCAATACTGGGGGTTCACAATCAAGATAACTTAGCACCTATAACAGTAAAGGATTGATGGTTATGGTAAATGACATTCCAGAAAGCAAAGATGGTAGGACAACAACCAAAAATTACCTACCAGTGAAATTAAACATAATACTCCAAGGGGAAAAAATGGTTATTCAATAAAAGGATTGAAGGATTTCGACTATCATAAGGAGATGAATAGAATTGAACAAAAATTTGATCTCTAAAGTTTCTCCCAAGAGAAACCTAAAAAAAAGAAAAAAGGAAAAGAAAACATAAGGGATTCAATGAAGTTGAACTGTTTACATTCCTACATGGAAAGATATACTTGTAATTCTTAAAAATTGCACACTAATATTATAGAAAAAGAATATACATAGAGGGCACAGGTATAAGGTGTAGGGTGAGGGCACCAAAAAATTAAGGGATGAGAAAGAGGAGCACACTGGGTGCAGAAGGAAGGGACAGATAAAATGGATAAATTATTTCATATGAAGAAGCTAAAAAAGATTTATAGAGTAGAGGGGAAGATGGAAAGTTGGGGGATGACCATCATTTGAACTTTATTTTCATCAGTATTGGTTCAAAGAGATGAACCAATATTCAATCAGTTGCATATAGAATCTATCTTGCAAGACAGGAAAGTAGGTAGGAGGAGATTACGTAAAGGAGTTAGGGGATAAGGGAAGAAAGGAGAGGGCAGACAGAGGAGGTGGCAGAAAGAAGCTTAACATTGTCAAGGAAGGAAAATGTTAAAGGAGAGCAGGGACAAACAGTGGATGGGGGAAATGCACAGTTAGGAATACTAACTGGGAATGTGAATGGGATAAAATCTCCCATAAAAAGAAAGGATAGAAGAGAGGAACAAAAATTATATTCCTACATTATGTTGTTTACAAGAAACACAACTTTAGGGCGGCTAGGTGGCACAGTGGATAAAGCACTGGCCCTGGAGTCAGGAGTACCTGGGTTCAAATCCGGTCTCAGACATTTAATAATTACCTAGTCCTGTGGCCTTGGGCAAGCCACTTAACCCTGTTTGCCCTTGCAATAAAACCTTAAAAAAAGAAGAAACACAACTTAAAACAGAGAGAGATACCCACTCAGAGTAAAGGTAAAAGCCTAGAGCAGATTCTATTATACTTCAGCAGAAGTAAGGGAGAAAAAGGAGTGATAGCAATCCTGATCTCAGACAAAGGAAAAAAAAAATAAGCCTAATTAAAAGAGATTAAAAAAAGAAAACAGAAAAGGAATAAAAATATTAATCTTTCTGAAAGGTAACAATGAATATCAATATTAAACATATATGCACCAAGTAGTATAGCATCCAAATTCTTTTTTTTCTTTTTTGTTTTTTCTGATCTTTTAAGTTATTTCATTTTCCTCCAGTTACATGAAAAAATAAATTGTAAGATTCATTTTTAAAACTTGAGTTCCAAATTATCTCACTTTCTCTCTCCCCAGACACAATCTCCCATTGAGAAAGCAAGCAATTTGATATACATTATGCATGTGTAGTCATGTAAAAGATTTCCATAATAGTCATGTTCTAGCATTCAAATTCTTAAAGGAAAAGTTAAGTAAGTTATAGGTTCATGGTAAATAAGAAATTGAGAGAATTATAAAATATAAAATAGATAATTTTGTTTATACTAAATGTTTGTGCACAAAATCAATGCATTTGAGGTTAGAAGGAGAGCAGAAAACTTTATAGCAAGTTTCTCTGATAAAGGCCTCTTTTGATAAGAATCCCCAATTATTAAGTGGTCAGAGAGTTTTCAGATGAAGAAATCAAAGTTTCCCATAAGCATAGAAGTGTTTTAAATCATTTTTGAATAGAAAAACTTCAAATTTAAAAAATACTCTAAGGTACACCTTACACCTATCAGAATGACTAATATGAAAGAAAAGGAAAATGAAAATTTTTGAAAGAATATGAAAAAATAAAGACACTAATGCATTAAAGGTAGATTTGAGAATTGAGCCAGCCATTTTGAAGAGCAATATGGAACTATGCTCAAAGGACAAATTAGCAATATCAGTATTAGTTCTATATTCCAAAGAGATCATTAAAAAAAGGAAAAGGACATACATGTACAAAATATTTATGGAAACCCTTTTCAAGGTAGCAAAATGTTGGAAATTGAGGGAAAATCCATCAATTGGGGAATGCCTGAATAAGTTATGGTGTATCAATGTAATGAAATACTATTGTACAATAAGAAATGATGAACCAACAAATTTCAGAAAAACCTTTAATGATTTGTAGAAATTAAGGGAAAGTGAAATGAACAGAACCAGAAAAGCACTGTATATAGTATCAGCAACATTGTGTGATGATCAACTATGAATGCTCAGCTCTTTTCAGCAAGGTAATGATCCAAGACAAGTCCAAAGGACTCAAAAAGAAAAATGTTATCCACATCCAGATAAAGAATTGAATGCAGATGGAAGCATACTTCTTTCACTTAATTTATGCTTTTTTTGGATTTTTTTCTTCTGATCAGTTTCTTCACAACTTTATCTACTATAGAAATATGTTTAGCATGCTTTCATATAATAACCTATATCAATTGCCTAACATTTTTGGAAGAGGGAATGGATGAAGAAAAAAATTAGCAAAATCTTGTAAAAATGAAAGCTAAGGGGCGGCTAGGTGGTGAAGTGGACAGAACACTGGCCCTGGAGTCAGGAGTACCTGAGTTCAAATCCAGCCTCAGACACTTAATAATTACCTGACAATGATAACATAGTCTATTGGCCTTGGGCAAGCCACATAATCCCATTGCCTTGCAAAGACCTAATAAAAAATGAATGCTGAAATTTATCTTGATATAAAGTTGGGAAAAAAATAAAGTATTACTAAAATTTAAAAAAAAAGATAAATGGGGCATTTCTATAAATGTTAAGTGACAGAACATAAATAATAATACTATGCTCTTCAGCAGCACTGGACAAGTCAAAAAATATATATTCTGTCTCCCATAATGTAAATTGATCTGGCTTTCATTGACCAGACCATTTCCTAAAGTCTGGGAATAGCTTATATTCAAACATATGCTGCACTCTGACAGAATTTAATGCCAATACATACACCCTGAAGCTAATGCCACAGACATATGCAGACAACGAAAAGATTAGTAAACATTCCATTGGAAACTCACCAGGTTTTCTTATATTTTCCCAACACTGCCCTCTGTGCTTGCTTCCATGGATATTTCTTAGGCTCAGGAAAATTGCTGGAAAAAAGTGTTGTATTGAACATCCACAAGGAGATTGAGGAGGCACTAGAGAATTCATTATCTCTAGTGATGTTTGGAGACTTTATGTCCCAAGTACTTATGAGGACTGGCAGGATGGGTGGGGAGATCTAGATGAGTGACAGATTATATTGCAAAGGTCAACAACAGTACCTTAACTAGCAATGGTTGGCATTTCCTGATAAAGAGCTTTTCTCTGATAAATAATATATTTATATGTAAGCAATATTCACCATGAACAGTTATGTGGCACAGTGAATTGAGTGAGGAATATTCAACTTTCTGAATTCAGATCTGGCCTCAGGGCTGTGACACCTGAAACAACAATAATTGACCCAATGGAGGAACGTCTGCTACTACTCAATTACTTGGCATTACAAATTGGTCTTGTAATTCCAGGATAACTTTTAAAGGAGTTGGACTGATTTTGATGAAACTTGGTGAATTACTTTAAAAAAATACAAAACATATTTGGATAATAATTTAAAAGTTTGCAAATTGATTTGCTTCCAACAACTCCTGAGACAGATGAAATAGAGTCAGGGTAATGGAATAGAGTCATTGGATATTGGGTAGGATTTGGACTCAGACAAACCTCAGTTCAAAATACATTTCAGGCACTTACAAGTTTTTGTGTATCTTAACATTTAGGTAAATCAACTAAATTTTCATAGCCTTGGTTTTCTCTTTTATATCATGAAGATAATAAAAGAAAATATCTCTCATAGAATTATGATGAGGACAGAATAAGAAAATGTAAATAAAGCATTTTTAATCCTTGAATCTAAATGATAATTATCATATACTTCATTTAATAGGAGAAAAAAACCAAAACAAACCAGATGCTCCGAGAGATTACTGATGTGCCCCAAATCAATCATTAATACATAACAAAGGTAGTATTAAATTTCATTATTCCTGACTCCAAGAATAGGGGGCTACCTTCATTACACAACGTGGAACTCACTGGATGCTTTGAGAATAACTTCTGGTTTCATCTGCCATTTATATATAACAATAAAAATGATGAATTGTCTTCAGATGAGTATATTTTCTGGATCTCAGTCTAGTCTCTCACGTGGGTAGTGATTGCAGACATACTAGTTATTGGTGTCTGTCCTTTGTTTTTGAGAAGAACCTACTTTATGTAATATCTTGTTATTTAATCATTTCAGTCATGTATGATTCTTTGTGATTCTATTTAACGTTTCCCTGACAATGATAACATAGTGGATTGCATCTTGTTCTCCAGATCATTTTACAGATGAGAAAACTAAGGCAAACAGGATTAAGTGACTGGTCCAGGGTCACACAGTAAATTTGTCTGAGACAGGATTTGAACTCAGGTCTTCCTGATTCAAGTTCCAGTGCTCTGTCTACCAAGTCATCTAGCTGCCTCTGTAAACAAAATAACGTAATAAACAGACATACTTACACTAAATCAAACCAAAGAAAGGCAAGTTGCTATAGTGGATGGATTGAAAGTCCCAGAGTCTGGAAGATCTAGTTCAATCAAATAATCTGTCTGGTCCAAATGAAGGTGAAATTCGTCTGTCACAACCAACCCATTAGAACCTCCCTTCCAAAGAATTCAAAGTTTTGGAGGGTTTATAATATTCACATGATATATAGTATATTTATATGTAAGCAATATGCACCATGAACAGTTATGTGGCACAGTGAATTGAGTGAGGAAAATTCAACTTTCTGAGTTCAGATCTGGCCTCACTTACTTACTAGCTATATGACCCCGAGCAAGTCACTTAACCCTGTTTGCCTCAGTTTCCTCATCTGAGAAATGAACTGGAGAACTAAATGGTAAATCACTCCAATGTTTTTGTCACAAAAACCCCAAAGGGCATCACAAAGAGTGGAGCATGACTGAAAAATGACTGAACAACAATACTCACAATATACAATGTATTGGCATATGAACTGTATATATATATATACACACACAAGCATATATACATATGCATATGAATATTATACATACATATATATGTATATATAAACATACATATATATATATATATATACATATATGTTTGAAAGGGACCTGTGAATTCACTGTTGTATGGAATTCTCAGTAAAGAAACTCCCTTCACCAATACAACATTAAATAGTTGCCTGAGACTCTAAGAGATTATAGACTTTGCTCAAGGTTTCAAAATCAGTTAGTTTCAGAGGAAAGAGTTTAAACACAGTTCTTTAAATATTTCACTCTAAGAACATAAACAGGTATACCTCCACTAAATGACTTCTTTGATGAAGCTGATCTTGAGTCCTCCTTATAGCTCCACACAAATTCCATCTTCTAACTTTGGATATTTTCATTGGTTGCCTCCCTATCTGGAATACTTGTCCTCCTTGTCTGTCTCCTGATCTCCCTGAAGTACCAGATAAAGCCCCACCCTCAACAGGAAGTTTTTACAGATTTCTAGTGATTTATTTACAATATATTTTCTATAGATTATTTGTGTAGATGTTTATAAATTGTTTCCTCAGTACACTATGAATTCCTTGAGATCAGGGATTATTTTTTGCCTTTGTATCCCTCTGCAATTAGCACAATGCTGGCATGATAATTTTTTTTGACAAAAACACAGACTATATAAGTATGCTAATAGCTCTAATCTAGAAATTTCTACCAGTGTGAAAAGTTTCCAAGTGTTGACCTATTGGTGGACTGTCCATCTATTATCCAAGAACTCATCTAACTAAATTGAAAGACAAATCACCAGATTGGCTTCAGCATAATAAAATTTTCTACTCTGTTGGAGAGGGGTTGCAATTTTCACTGGTAAATGCAGATCCTATAATCTATCCTATGTCTTGCTCTTTTGTGGGTCTTCTCTTTCTGTCCTGTATGCTTGGTAATTTTTGCTCCAACTCTTTGGGCAGCAATTCCTGACATTTTTTGGCTAGGATGTTGGCAGTAAGAAGCTTTCCTAAAAATCTAATTATGGAAATGGTTATTTCATTCCATAAATTAAAAATGCAATAAATAAATTTTTAAAGAATTTAATCAATAATCACTTTTGTTACTATATGATAATTATTTATTACTTGCCTTAAAGATATGAATGAAAAAGAACTACATTGACAAGTTGGTTTTCATACTCTGATGAATCAGCTAGAGTCAGTTAAAGATGTGAAATGATGAGACTGGACTGTGGAAGTCCAAAGATTAAATACTGCCTCAGTTATTTACTAGCTGTGTGACTCTCAGGACCTTATTTAATCTTTCAACCTCAATTGTCTTGTATCTAAAATAAGGATAATAGCAGTACTTACCTCACAGAGTTGCTGTATCAAATAAGAATGTACATATATATATATATATATATATATAGGTACAAATACATATACATACACATACACACACACACACACACACACACACACACACATATATATATATATATGTATATATAAAGACATAGATAACATATCTAGCCTAGATTGTAGCATCTTTTTCTTTTTTAGTTTTTTCAAGGCAATGGGGTTAAGTGACTTGCCCAAGGCCACACAGCTAGGTAATTATTAAGTGGTCTGAGCTCACATTTGAACTCAGGTCCTCCTGACTCCAGGGCAGGTGCTCTATCCACTGTGCCATCTAGCTGCCCAGATTGTAACATCTTAAATAGTATACTATATTGTGTGTATACACACACACACACACACACACACACACACTAATATAACAGATCATATGAATATACTTGTAGTTTTCCTTCATTTTCAAAGAAGACTGTGACATCAGGAGCATGATATTGTGACAAGTGTTTGAGTGGGGGGGGTGGGGCTGTGCTAAGTCTCTGGTCTCACTTTCTCCTCCAGAGTCAATTGTATTCAGTGACCAGATATGAATCAGGACAACTGGAGATGGCCCTGAATGTGAGGCAGTCCGAATTAAGTGATCTGCCCAAGGTCACTCAGCTAGTAAATATCGGAGACCAAATTTGAACTCAAGTCCTCCTGATTTCAGGACCAGCACTCTATCCACAGTGCCATCGAGCTGCCCTTTTTGCATATGCATATATATCTGGACATGTATACATACACATACTGTATGTAGCATGCAATAAAATACTTAAAGGGCTCTATAAATGCTGTTATTATTATTACTTTATTATTTTCATGACCTCAACTCCTTCCATCAATGCAGATTACCATTCATCTATGGTTTTCATTATGTGCCTTTCTTGTTCATATCAGTGACTCATGGACTAATCCCTCCCAACCAAAGTAAAGAAAATCTAGATATGTCTTTATATTTCAAGAATACTAGTGTGTCCCTTCTCTGAGAAGACAGGAAATCCAATTTATATCATATGGTAAGTTATTTGTATTCCACCTCATTGATGTTGGGGTTTTAACACCTCTGGGATCTTTCTAGCCTTTAGCTAGAGCATATTTCCAATTTTAGAGACATCTCCCTCCCAAAAGGTCATAAAAACCTATTTGCACACTGCCTGTGTTAGAGCCTTCCTATTGGTTACTAGTATTGCTATGATCAGCCATGCCAGATTCACTGTAAATTCACTCCAGCATAGTGATGTCATTCGATTCTCTTTAAGCATGAAGAAAAAACAACCTCATCTACAATTCTTAACTTGAGGAAATAACTATAAAACCAGTTGAAGGGGGCTAACCTGATCTTGAGTTTTATCATCCCCTTTTGGAAGGGATTAGCTCCTGAACAGAATCCATGGTTACTTCTTTTTTGCACAGATCAATACTAAGGTGGTATCTGTAATTAATCTAGAATTGGGTCCAATCTTTTAGGACTTCCAGGTCTAATACCCAACAAAATCCCCAAAATGCTGCATACAGAATATAATACCCATTCATTAATACAATGAATTTATTTCCACCAACTGAGCACCATGCCATATAGATATCTCTAAAGTCATATCTTAACTTCTACAGCCATTTTAAGTAATATTTTCACTGGCTGAAGACAGATGAAGGAAGGAAGAGATAATTTACCATTCTCATTCCAATTTAAAGAGCCAGAAGGTGCCAGCTGTCAAACTTAACATTGCCAGGTAAACAAGATGATGAATAGACCTTCATTTCTTTGATGTTATTTTTATGTCTTCTTGTACAAAACCACTTTTGGTATATATTTTGAATCTTGGGGAATTGAGATGATTTCTGATTTATAATCTTCTAGCATCACTAAAAGAATATCAATGTTTGGTTTTAAAGTTGGTTCTCTGCCAGTTTTCTGTCAATGAAGGCACTGCAATATTTTCCAAATACCATCAAACCTCCTTACTCCTTCCTATTTCATTCTGAATTCAGAATTAGTTATCTAAGATCTTGTGCTGATAGATAAACTCAGTGGGCTGTACATCCAACTGCTTCTTGTAAAGATGCCAATCAACATACTTGATCCTCTTATCTTTTGCTATAGGTGATTTCAATGAGTACCAGTTTGATGCAGTTTTGCCAACAGAAGTTCCTGAGGATCTTACTAATAGGAAATTCCTCATCCAATTAGACTTTTCATTAAACATCTTCCATGATAAAGGAATCTATTGGAAATAGATGGAAGGGCCAAAATGTTGACCTTGAATTTATGAAGAAATGAGCTCAGATTGTGCTTCAACATTTGCTAAGCAAAGGATCCATTATATCAGTTAAATTCTCAGTCCCATTTCTCTAAGACTAAGGTGCAGATTAGTTGCTGTATCTCTTGAAGCACAGAGTTTTTCCCAATGAGAGTTACCAAACAATAGAAATCATAAATCTGGGGCCTACTTCTCCTTATTTTCCTTTAAAAATACATAAACAAAAGCAATTTAAAAAGTCTAAATACAGTACTTCCTCTAAAGTACTAAACTTGGAGTCAAGAAGATATCTATCATCTTAAAATGGAAGAACAAATTTTGCCTTAGACACTCACTAGCTGTGTTAATCTGGGCAAATAATCTTTCTCAGCTTTGGGTCCCTCATCTGTAAAACAAGGATAATGATAGCTCCTACCTCACAGGGCTGTTATTAGCATCAAAGAGACCCAGAATTTTTCACAAACTTTAAATTGATAAATAAATGTCGACTCTTATTATAGTGAACAGCTGTGACATATACATTTCTCTGTTTTATGCCTTACTAGATGTTGAGAATCAGAGGACTATTGAGCAACATTAACTATTTTCATTATCTATAAATGTATATTTTATTAACAGATATAAGGGAAACTTTTTGAAATATCTATGAAAGCTACAATTTTGTAATTTGTTATGTGAGAAAAATGTATAAAGAAGCAGATCCCTGAAAAATTCTCAATGTACTGTTTCCTTTTTGAACAGCTGTTTCTTTAATATATATTTTTATTGCCTAAATTATAAATCATCTATATCCTATTTTAATTATGTGTATCATATAATACCTATAACTTTTATTTGTCTTAAATGTATTATTGCTCTATTTTTTCAATGTCTCCTAAGTTTCTTCTGATAGCCTTAAACCTCTCTCACCCAGAGAGCCATCTTATTTAATAGCATTGTTCTGGTAAACATTTAACAATAAACTCATTGAAGGAAAAAAAATGAATGCATGATACACTTTTAAATTTAATCTGCATTATTAATACTTTCTAAATTAAATTAATTTCTTAACTATATCAAGAAACAATAAATCAAGTCTTCATTTTCAGTTTTTTGTCAATTTCCAATATCTAAATGCTCTCACTAAAAATTTAACAAATTGCTGTTAGGAGACAGGACAAGTTGGCAACAGTAGATCACTGTGATATAATAAAGATATTTTAAGAAAAAAATAGAAAAAAATCAGCAGAATTGATCAATATATCAATACTCACATAAAATAAAATGTTCTGCACCCTTGTACTTCTTACTACCATAAAGGATTGGGGATAAATAATCTTCTAATACCTCTTCTTTGGGGACATACTTATTCATTGTAATTATATACTGTATACTTCTGGATTATTTCATGGTGAAGGTTTCCTTCCTTGTATGTTATTAGAATCATGAGAGTGTTTTTTCTTGAATCTGCATTCATCTGCCCTATTCTTGATTTCTTAAAGCACAATAATACTCCATTAAATTTATATAAAACCTTCTGTTTAATTCCCTGGTTAAAAGACTTTTCTATTTTGTTTCCAGTTCTTTGATACAACAAATAGTGCTGCTATAAATACTTTGGTGTATATGAGAACTTCTTATTAGTGGCTTCTTTGGGGTTCAGACCTAGTAGAGAAAACTCTATTAGGAGTTCCTACTCAAAGAGTAGGAACATTTTAATCATTTTATTTGCATAATTTGAAATTGATTTCCAGATGGTAATAGTGATTCAAAGCAAGCAACAATAGGCAGTATTGTCCCTATCTTCTCACAACCAATAAAACAATTCCTGTCTTTTGTCATCTTAATCAAACATTTTAGGGAGTACCTTGAAGTAAAACTCAGGGGAGTCTTGATTTTTATTTCTCTTGTTATAAGTGTTTTGGAACATTCTTTCATGTTGTAATGAATACTTGACAATTCTTTTGAGAATTATTATTCATCACATTTGATTAGTTTTTGAAGAAAGAATTTTGGTTATATATATATATATATATATATATATATATATATATATATATATATATATATGTACTAATCCCTACTTTCCCTTTGATTTACACTTAAGTTAGATTTGTCCATAACTGAGAGAAGGAAATTAAAATCTCCTACTATTACTGTGTTACTCTGTATGTTTTCTTGAAAATCAATACATTTTTCTGTAATGAATTTAAATGCTGTAGTATCTGGAGCATCTAGTTTAACTTTGAAATTTGTTGACTATCATTCATAATATGATTTTTTTTGTAATCTGAAATTTTTTCTTTTCTTTATCTGATAGTATGATTACAACTTCTGATTCTGGAATCACATTATACATATAGAACATTTTTTCCCCAGCCCTTCAAATTTTTTATTCTGTATAGTTGTTGCTTTCAGAGATTTGTTTCCTTTAAGGACCAGAATATTGGTGTTTTGTTTTCTTATCTGTTTTGTCATTCTCTTTTGTTTTACTATGTAGCTTAAAATGTATATTTAAAGTTATAAGAATTATGTTTATATTTTTGTCCATTTCCCCCAACATTACTTTTCCCCTCTTCTTTTATGTAAGGACAGTACTTTGTCATTTAAATTATTTTTCTTAGTCTTTAAGACAAACCTATTCTTATAGGTTTTCTTCCTCAACTTCAAGCTCCTTTTAGTTGTCGTTCCTTCCCCTAATTTTGAGCTTTTATTTATTGTTTCCTTTTACCATTTATCTAATTCTTTATTCACTGAGCAATTGTCTTTCCCTCCCTTTCAAAGTTTCCCCATTGTTTCCTGAGAATGATTTCTTTCTCAGTTCTCTTCATTATTTCCCTTTTCTTTCTGTTTATTATTCTTTTTTTGTAGCCCATTTCATTTTTTCAGAAAGGCTTTATTTTGAGTTTTACAATTTTTCCCCCATTCTTGCTTCCCTGCCCTGCCCCCCACAGAAGGCATTCTGTTAGTTTTTACATTTTTCTCAGTTGAATGTGATGAGAGAGAAATCATATCCTTAAGGAAGAAAAATAAATATAAGAAATAGCAAAATTACATAATAATAAGTTAATGGGTTTTTTCTAAATTGAAGATAATAATCTTTGGTCTTTGTTCAAAGTCCTCAATTCTTTCTCTCCATACAGATGGTATTCTTCATTGCAGATAACCCAAAATTGTCCCTGGTTGTTGTACTGATGGAATGAACAAATCCATCAAGGTTGAACATCACCCCCCCATGTTGCTGTCCGGGTGTACAATGTTTTTCTGGTTCTGCTCATCTTGAGCATTAGGTCATGAAAATCCTTCTAGGCTTCACTGATTTCCCATCCTTCCTGACATACATATACCATAGTTTGTTAAGCCATTCCCCAATTGAAGGACATTCACTTAATTTCCAATTCTTTGCCACCACAAACAGGGATGCTATGAATATTTTTTTATAATTTCTTCAGGGTATAGACCCAGTAGTGGTATTAGTGGAATAAAGGGCATGCACATTTTTTTTTGCCTTTTGGGCATAATTCCAGATTGCTCTCCAGAAAGGTTGGATAAGTTCACAGATCTACCAATAACATATTAGTGTCCCAGATTCCCCACATCCCTTTCAACATTGATCATTGTCCTTTCGGGTCACATTGGCCAGTTTAAGAGGTGTGAGGTGGTATCTCAGAGATGCTTTAATTTGTATTTTATAACAAGTAATGATTTAGAGTAATTTTTTCATATGACTATGGATTGCTTTGATGTCCTCAGCTATAAATTGCCTTTGCATATCCTTTGACCATTTCTCAATTGGGAAATGGCTTGTTCCTTTGTCAGAAATACTAGTTGTAAAATTGTTTCCCAATTTACTACATTTATTTTGACCTTGATTACAGTGGTTTTGTCTGTGCAAAAGCTTTTTGATTTAATGTAATCAAAATTGTCTAGTTTGTTTTTAATGATGTTCTCCATCTCTTCCCTTTCCATAGATCTGACAGGCAAACTACTCCTTGATCTCCTAGTTTGCTTATAATATTGTTTTGTATGTCTAAATCCTATATCCATTTAGATCTTATCTTGGTATAGGGTGTGAGGTATTGGTCTAATGTGAGGTGTTGGTCTAATCTAAGTTTCTTCCATACTAACTTCCAATTTACCCAACAGTTTTTATTGAAGAGAGAGTTTTTAATCTCAATAGCTGGACTCTTTCGGTTTATCAAACAGCAGATTACTATAATCATTTCCTGCTATTGCACCTAGTCCATTCCACTGGTCCACCACTCTATTTCTTAGCCAATACCAGAGAGTTTTGATGACTGATGCTTTATAATGTAATTTTAGGTCTGGTTGGGCTAAGCCACTTTCTTTTGCACTTTTTTTTACATTAAATCCCTGGAAATTATTGACTTTTTATTTCTCTATATGACTTTACTTACAACTTTTTCTAACTCATTAAAGTAATTTTTTTGAATTTTGATTGGTAGGGCACTAAATAGGTAGTTTACTTTTGGCAGAATTGTCATCTTTATTTTATTAGCTCAACCTATCCATGAACAGGCGATGTTTCCCCAGTTATTTAAATCTGATTTAATTTGTGGGAGAATTGTTTTGTAATTGTTTTCAAACAATTTCTGAGTCTGCTTTGGCAAATAGACTCCCAGTTGCTCTTCCTGCTGTATCTTGCTAATCATATATTGAAAAGTTGAGACTTTGTGAGGACTTATTTTATATCCTGAGACATTGCTAAAGTTGCTAATTGTTTCCAGTAGTTTTTTGGATGATTTCTTGGGATTCTCTAGGTATGCTATCATGTCATCTGCAAAGAGTGAGAGTTTTGTCTCTCCCTTCCCAATTCTAATTCCTTCAATTTTTTTTCTCTTATTGCTGAAGGTAACATTTCTAATACAATATTGAATAGTAGTGATGATAATGAGCATCCTGATCATTGTTTTCCCCATTATTTTCTGAGAATGATTTCTTTCTCAGTTCTCTTCATTATTTTCCTTTCCTTTCTGTTATTTGTTCTTTTTTGGTAGCCCATTTCATTTTTTTAGAAAGGCTTTGGGAATGCCTCTAGCCTATCCCTGTTTCCTATAATGTTTGTTGATGATTTCACATAGATATTGCTTATTATTGTGAGGAACAATCCACTTATTCCTACACTCTCTAGTGATTTTAATAGGAATGGGTGTTGTATTTTGTCATAAGCTTTTTCAGCATCTATTGATATGATCATATGATTTCTAATAGGTTTGTTATTGATATAATTAATTATACTAACAGTTTTCCTATTATTGAACCAACCCTCAACTCCTGGGATAAATCCAACTTGGTCATAATGTATTATCCTAGTGACAGCTTGTTGTAATCATTTTGCTAAGATTTAATTTAAGATTTTTGCATCTATATTCATCAGGGAGATAGGTCTATAATTTTTTTTCTCTGTTTTAACTCTTCCTGGTTTAGGTATCAGCACTGTATTGTTGTCATAGAAAGAGTTAGGCAGAGTTCCATCTTCACCTATTTTTCCAAAGAGTTTATATAGAATTGGAAGCAATTGTTCCTTAAAGGTTTGATAAAATTCACTGGTGAATCCATCTGGCCTTGGAGATTTTTTCTTAGGGAGTTCAATAATGGCTTGTTGAATTTCTTTTTCTGAGATAGGGTTATTTAGGTTTTTAATTCCCTCTTCATTTAATCTGGGCAACATATTTTTGCAAATATTTGTCCTTTTCATTTAGATTGTCAAATTTATTGGCATTGAGTTGGGCAAAATAATCCAAGTTCTTATTTTAATTTCCTCCTAATTGGTGGTGAATTCACCTTTTACATTTATGATACTAGCAATTTGGTTTTCTTCTTTCTTTCTTTTTTTCTAATGGAATTGACCTGAGGTTTATCAACTTTTTTTTCATAAAACCAAGAGCTGGTCCTGCATGATCCTTATTGTGACTCCTTGGTATCAAAATTGCTTCTTTCTGACTACTTGCAGGAATTTCTCCTTTATCTGATAGTTCATGAATTTGACTACAACATTCCTTGATTTTTTTATTTTAAGATCTCTTTCTGGAGGCGATCAATTTATTCTTTCAGTGACTATTTTGCCCTCTGGTACCATGATATCAGGACAATTTTCCATCAATAAGTACTGTATTAGTAAGTCCTCAGGTTGTCCTTTTTTATTTCATTTTCATTTATTTATTATTTATTTATTTATTTGTTTGTTTGTTTGTTTGTTTGTTTACTTACTTACTTATTTATTTATTACGCCTTTGCAAGGAAAATGGGGTTAAGTGGCTTGCCCAAGGCCACACAGCTAGGTAATTATTAAGTGTCTGAGCCCGGATTTGAACTCAGGTACTTCTGACTCCAGGGCTGGTGCTTTATTCACTGCACCACCTAGCCACCCTCTAATTGATTTTTAAACTCCTTCCTTATTTCTTCAAGGAATTCTTTCTGGGCTAGAGACCAATTCATATTCTCCTCAAAAGTGCTAGATCTCTTTGAGTTAGAATACGTTTTCTTCTAAGTATTTCTCCATGGGCCCCCCTTTTTTGCTGGCCTTTCTTCATATTTCTAGAATCTTGTGTTTGGGGGGATCTGGCTCTGGAGGTTTGCTTTTGAAGATACTAGAGGCTTTGTTCACTTGTCTTAGTCATTCCAATGATTGCCCTGTAGGGAGCACTGGTTGCTTTCTCTGGAGTGTTTGGGGCCCTCAGCAGCAGGTTCTGAGTTAACCTGGACCAATGTGCTAAACCCTGGGGGAAGGACAGAACTCTGTTGTCTTGAGGGGGTGGGAGATTGTTGATTGTTTGTTCTGGGAAAAAGGGCTTCACTGAAAGTATGGAGCTCAGGTCCCTGCCCAGCTGGCTGTTCTCCAGGCTTGCTCTGAAACTCTGTGAGCTGGAACTCACCCTCCCGTAGCTCTTCTCCACCCCCAGCCAAAGACTCCGTAGCTTAAAGTTGGATCTCACACTTGCCACTCACCAAAATCTCTATGGCTGAGGCTGGCCCTCTGGCTTTGCCCAGCTGCTGTCCCCATGCTGATACTTTGCTCTGTCTCCCGGTTCACCCACAGTACCCTGAGACAGACTTTCTTGGTAAGTGTTCTTCCCCTAGCTTTTCTTTCTAGATTTTGTTGATCTAATTTCTTTTAAGAGGTTTCTTTCATGTTATTTTTTAGAGGATAGAGGAGTACTTAACATAGTACCTGTCTTCTCTCCGCCATCTTGGCCAGCAGTCCTCTGTTCATTATTCTTATAATTTATTCCTTTTTAGCCTTTTTGTTTTTCACAAAAATAAAGTAACAATTTTGAGTTAATTATTTTAAATAGTTTCTTTAGTGTTGCCCTGTAAATCTCACCCCATTTTTTTCTATTCTACCTCAGTCTTTGAATTATCCATTTCAGTATGACTATCCATTTATCCATCTATGGATACACATATTGGATTGGATACTTCAAAGATTGAGGTAGAATAGAAGGATAGAAATATTGCTACCCGGTAGAATATTCCTGTGTTCCTGAAGTCTATTTCTATTTCTTGGCCTTCCCATGATCAGTTTTCTCACTTATAATAAAATGTCTCTGAATTCATGTTCTCCCATATGTTTGATTATAGATCATTCCCATCAGCTCTGATTCTACTTTTCTTGAGACAAAATTCAGTTTAGACAGGCACAAACTCTCTTAAAAGTAGTTGTTTCTCTAAGCACCAAATCCCTGCAGATCATACCTATTTTAAGGTTCAAATCTCATTTTGCAGACTATATCTCTCCTCTCATGAGACTGTTCTTCTTTGGGACCCTGTCCCATTACTAAATCAAAATTTTTCACTCCATTTCTATGCTCTCATTCTACTTTAGCCTCTCTTTTTCCTGAATCTACGGGATTTATCTTCCTTTCAATTTCTACCATGAACTTGATTCAGGTGCACATAAATTTCATTATAACTTCTTTCTTTTTTTCTATCCTCTTTCATTCTGCAGTTTTGTATCACAAAAATCACTGATTAGGGGCAGTTAGCTGGTGCAGTGGATAGAACACTAGCCCTACATTCAGGAGGATCTGAGTTCAAATCTGGTCTCAGATACTTAATAATTACCTATATGTGTGATCATGTGTGACCAAGCCACTTAACCCCATTGCCTTGCCAAAAAAGGAATCATTAATTAGTTTCTGTATGATTGTATATGTATGTATGTGTGAGAAGTTCCTTCACTGTATGCCTTGTATTTTTTATCATTTTTAAAAGAATTATCTTACTAATATTTCTGTTATGCTGT
Organism: Macrotis lagotis; assembly: GCF_037893015.1. NCBI lineage: Eukaryota > Metazoa > Chordata > Mammalia > Peramelemorphia > Peramelidae > Macrotis > Macrotis lagotis. Next base: position 296,298,531 of record NC_133659.1, read on the forward strand.
TGATGTTGTTAACACCATGGACCTCTCTCTCTTTCCATTTTTTCCCTCTTTTAAAAGTCTCTAGAGGTGGGGTAATTTATTTCTTAATTATGCTTTTCCTTGATAGCTTTATTTATCTACCTTTCTTATAATTAAGATGTCTAGAGGTATTTTAAAAACAGTCGTCTGTGGAGTGTTTAATGCTTCAAATGGCTTTCTGTTATTGAAGGTCCATCTTTTTATGTTTTTGATGATTAGGCTCAGGTTGGCAGTTTGTATCATTTTTTGTTGCATCTTGAGCTTTTTTCTTTTTGTAAAATAATACTCTATTGTCTTCTAATGTTTCTACTGAGTGCACAATAATTTTGTGAAAAATGAATTTCCTTTCCTTTCGATTAGAAAAGTTTTCTCCTATTTGCTGACAAATTTTTTTGTTTATCATTCAAATAATTAAATTCAATCATTATATAGCTTGAACTTTGTATAATAGTTTCCCTCCTCTGTCTTTCTGAAACAAATCTGAAGGCAAAAGGTTGGAGTAATTTTCTCATAGTATGTCTTGTATTGTGTTCAAGTTTTTGCTTGTCTCGGCATTCTGGGAGACATGTAATTCTTAATTATTTACCTTCATCCTGTTTTGACATTCTTATACAGAGCTTATATGGTCTTTGAACATTATTGAATTTTACTCTTCTAACAAATTATCTTTCACTTCATTATATTTATAATCCTAGTTATTTTATCTTTCATTTCTTTGGAAAGATAAATAATGTGAATTCAAGTTTTCTTTTTTCTTGTGCTAATTATTTCTGCTCTACAAGTTATACATTCTGTTCTTAATAAACCCTACATTTAATTTTTTTTTTTTCTGAATTGAAGCTCACAGAAACATCTGGCCGTTCCATTCTTTCTTGGGAATCTATGAAGTGTTTTGCCATGTTTTATACTATGTTCACAGAGTATACACATATATAGAGAGAGTTTTTTATATCTTTCAATTAATCTTTATTTTCATCCATATGCACATGTATATTTTTAAGTTACAAAATTTCCTTCCACCCTTCCTTCCCATCCCCCTACCCTCAGTGGCAAGCAGTCAGGTTAGCATTGTACATACATATTTTTTATTTTCTTTTTTTATTAAAGATATTATTTGAGTTTTACAATTCCCCCCCATCTTACTTCCCTCCCCCCTCCCACAGAAAGCAATCTGTCAGTCTACTTTGTTTCCATGTTGTACCTTGATCCAGATTGATTGTGATGAGAAAGAAATCATATCCTTAAGGAAGAGAAGAGACGTCTAAGAGGTAACAAGATCAGACAATAAGATATCTGGATTTTTTCCCCTAAATTAAAGGGAATAGTCCTTGAACTTTGTTCAAACTCCACGGCTCTTTATCTGAAAACAGATGGCACTCTCCTTTGCAGACAGCCCAAAATTGTTCCCGATTGTTGCACTTATGGAATGAGCGAGTCATTCAAGATTGAACATCACCCCCATGTTGCTGTTAGGGTATACGGTGTTTTTCCGGTCCTGCTCATCTCACTCAGCATCAGTTCATGCAAATCCCTCCAGGCTTCCCTGAAATCCCATCCCTCCTGGTTTCTAATAGAACAATAGTGTTCCATGACATACATATGCCACAGTTTACTAAGCCATTCCCCAATTGAAGGAAATTTACTTGATTTCCAATTCTTTGCCACCACAAACAGGGATGCTATAAATATTTTTGTACAAGTGATGTTTTTACCTTTTTTCATCATCTCTTCAGGGTATAGACCCAGTAGTAGTATTGCTGGGTCAAAGGATATGCACATTTTTGTTGCCCTTTGGGCATAGTTCCAAATAGCTCTCCAGAAAGATTGGATGAGTTCACAGCTCCACCAACAGTGTAATAGTGTTCCAGATTTATCACAACCCTTCCAACAATGACCATTATCCCTTCTGGTCACACTGGCCAATCTGAGAGATATGAGGTGGTACCTCAGAGAAGCTTTAATTTGCATTTCTCTAATAATTAATGATTTAGAGCAATTTTTAATATGGCTATGGATTGCTTTGATCTCCTCATCTGTAAATTGCCTTTGTATATCCTTTGACCATTTGTCAATTGGGGAATGACTTTTTGTTTTAAAAATATGACTCAGTTTTCTGTATAGTTTAGAAATGAGTTCTTTGTCAGAATCATTATTTGTAAAGATTGTTTCCCAATTTGCTACATTTCTTTTGATCTTGGTTACAGTGGTTTTTCTGTGCAAAATATTTTTAATTTAATGTAATCAAAATCATCTAGTTGGTTTTTGGCAATGTTCTCCAACTCTTCCTTAGTCATAAACTGCTCTCCTTTCCATACATCTGACAGATAAACTAGTCCTCCATCTTCTAATTTGCTTATAGTATTGTTTTTTATGTCTAAGTCCTGTAACCATTTGGATCTTATCTTGCTAAAGGGTGTGAGGTGTTTGTCTAATCTAAGGGTCTTCCATACTAACTTCCAATTATCCCAGCAGTTTTTATCAAAGGGAGAGTTTTTATCCCAATGGCTGGACTCTTTGGGTTTATCAAACAGCAGATTACTATAATCATCTCCTGCTTTTACACCTAATCTATTCCACTGGTCCACCACTCTATTTCTTAGCCAATACCAAACAGTTTTAATGACTGATGCTTTATAATATAATTTTAGATCAGGTAGGGCTAAGCCACCTTCTTTTGCACTTTTTTTCATTAAGCTCCTGGAAATTCTTGACCTTTTATTTCTCCATGTGAATTTACTTACAATTTTTTCTAACTCATTAAAGTAATTTTTTTGGAATTTTGATTGATAGGTCACTAAACAGGTAGTTTAGTTTTGGTAGAATTGTCATTTTTATTGTATTAACTCTACCTATCCATGAGCAGTTGATATTTGCCCAGTTATTTAAATCTCATTTAATTTGTGTGAAAAGTGTTTTATAATTGTTTTCAAAAAGTTTCTGAGTCTGTCTTGGCAAATAGATTCCCAGGTACTTTATATTGTCTGAAGTTACTATGAATGAGATTTCTCTTTCTAGCTCTTCCTGCTGTATCTCGCTAGACATGTATAGAAAAGTTGAGGATTTATGAAGGTTTATTTTATAACCTGCAACTTTGCTAAAATTGCTAATTGTTTCCAGTAGTTTTTTGGATGATTTCTTGGGATTCCCTAGGTAGACCATCATGTTATCTGCAAAGAGTGTGAATTTTGTCTCTTCCTTCCCAATTATAATTCCTTCAATTTCTTTTTTTTTCTCTAATTGCTGAAGCTAACATTCCTAATATGATATTGGATAGTAGTGGTGATAATGGGCACCCTTGTTTCATCCCTGATCTTACTGGGAATGCCTCTAGCCTCTCCCCATTCAATATAATGCTTGCTGATGATTTCAGATAGATACTGCTAATTATTCTAAGTAACAGTCAATTTATTCCTACACTCTCTAGTGTTTTTAATAGGAATGGATGCTGTATTTTGTCAAAAGCTTTTTTAGCATCTATTGATATGATCATATGATTTCTGATAGGTTTGTTGTTGATACAATTGAGTATCCTGACAGTTTTCATAATATTGAACCAACCCTGCATTCCTGGGATAAATCCTACTTGATCATAATGTATTTTCCTGGTGATGACTTGTAGTCATTTTGCTAAGATTTTATTTAGGATTTTTGCATCTATATTCATCAGGGAAATAGGTCTATAATTTTCTTTCTCTGTTTTAACTCTTCCTGGTTTAGGTAACAGTACCATACTGGTTTCATAGAAAGAGTTAGGCAGAGTTCCATCTTTCCCTATTTTTCCAAAGAGTTTATATAGGATTGGAACCAATTGTTCCTTAAATGTTTGGTAGAATTTGCTTGTGAATCCATCAGGCCCTGGAGATTTTTTCTTTGAGAGTTCAATGATGGCTTGTTGAATTTCCTTTACTGAGATAGGGTTGTTTAGGTATTTAATCTCCTCTTCATTTAACCTGGGAAACTTATATTTTTGTAAATATTCATCCATTTAACATAGATTATGAAATTTATTGGCATAGAGTTGGGTAAAATAATTTTGAATTATTACTTTAATTTCCTCCTTATTGGTGGTGAGTTCACCTTTTCCATTTATGATAGTAGCAATTTGATTTTCTTCTTTCTTTTTTCAATGAAATTGACCAGAGGTTTATCAATTATATTGGTTTTTTCATAATACCAAATTTTGGCTTTATTTATTAATTCATCAGTTTTTTGCTTTTGATTTTATTAATTTCTCCTTTAATTTTTAGAATTTCTAATTTGGTATTTAATTGGAGATTTTTAATTTGTTCTTTCTCTAATTTTTTTAGTTTCATGTTTAGTTCATTGATTTCCTCTTTCTCCAATTTATTCATGTAAGCATTTAACACTATAATATATCGCCTGAGAGCTGCTTTGAGTGAATCCCATAGGTTTTGGTATGTTGTTTCATTGTTATCATTATCTAGGATAAAATGGTTAATAATTCTATAATTTGTTTTTTGGTCCACTCATTTTTTAAAATGAGGTTATTCAGTTTCCAATTTGTTTTTCTAACAATCTATTTACCTCCTTAACTTCTTTCTTGTTTATTTTATGATTTGATTTATCTAGATCTGAGAGTGGGAGGTTGAGGTCTCCCACTAGTAGAGTTTTGCTATCTATGTCTTCCTGTAGTTCTTTCAGCTTCTCCTCTAAGTATTTAGATGCTGTTCCAATGGGCGCATATATACATACATATATATATATATTCAGTACTGAAATAGCTTTATTGTCTATGGTACCTTTTAGGAGGATAAACTTTCCTTCCTTATCTCTTTTAATGCTATCTATTTTTGCTGCTGCTTTGTCTAAGATAAGGATTGCTACCCCTGATTTTTTTACTTCAGCTGAAGCAAAATACATTTTGCTCCAACCTTTTACCTTCTCTCTATATGTATTTCTGTGCTTCAAATGAGTTTCTTGTAAACATCATATTGTTGGATTCTGGTTTTCAATCCACTCTGTTATTCGCTTACATTTTAAGTGAGAGTTCATCCCATTCACATTCAAAGTTATGATTACTAATTATTGCCCTCCATGTTTTCTTCCCTGTGTTTGTATTTCCCCCTTTCCCCCCTTATCCATATTCCTCAGTATTTTGTTTCTGAATACAAACCCCTTCAGTGTGTTTGCACTCCTTTATCACCCCTCCTCTTTCTTTCCCCTTTCTCCCCCCTTTTCCCTTCCCTTCCTTTTGTTAGTTCCCCCTTTTCCCCATTCCCCTTCCCTTTCTTCATCCCCCTCCCCTTTTCACCTTTTAATATTTGAAAAGTTAGATTTTTTTTAAGTTAACTAAGTATGTGTAAGTTGACTTTAAGCCAAGTCTGATGAGAAGAAGATTCAAGTGTTTCTCATCTCCTCCCTTCTTCCCCTCTATTACCATAGGTATTTTGTACCTCTTAGTGTAATGAGATTTACCCCATTCAATCCCCTCCCTCCTCCAGTCTCCTTCCTGTTCCCCTTTTTAAAGAGGTAGTGTTTTTTAGATCATTCTATCTGAGTCATAGAAAATTCTAGCTAAGTACATTCTCTCTAAAAGAGCTGAAATTCTTGAGAGTTATTAGAGTCTTTCTCCCAAGTGGGGTTAAAGCTTTTTACATCTCATTGGATAGCAGTCTCATGGATAGGTCATGAATTTCCATCACTTCTGGCTAGGTATATTCTCTCTATTAGAGTTACAATTCTCAAGATTTATTACGATCTTTTCCCCCATGCTGTAATGTAGCCAGTTTCAACTTATTGGATAGAAGTTTTTTTTCTTTTACCGCCCCACCCCTTTTAAATTTTTTTCATTTGTCTCTTGAACCTCCTGTTTGATCTCCAAATTTTCTATTTAGCTCTTGTCTTTTCATCAGGAATTTTTGGAATTCTTCCACTTCGTTAAATGTCCATCTTTTTCCCCTGGAAGAGAAGGCTCAGCTTTGCGGGAAAGTAGATTCTTGGCTGCATTCCAAGCTCCCTTGCTCTTCAAAATATCTCATTCCAGGTCCTTCGATCCCTAAATGTTGATGCAGCCAGGTCCTGCGTGATCCTTACTGTGGATCCTTGATATTTAAATTGTTTCTTTCTGTCTTCTTGCAGGATTTTCTCTTTTATTTGATAGTTCTGGAATTTGGCCACAACATTCCTTGGTGTTTTCATTTTAGGATCTTTTTCTGGAAGGGATCGATGTATTCTTTCTATAACTACTTTGAAAAAAAAAGAAAAACATAACTACTTTGCCCTCTGGTTCCATGATATCAGGGCAGTTTTCCATCACTAGATACTGTAATATTAAGTCCAGGCTTTTTTCTCTTCGATGTTTTCAGAAGTCCAATAATTCTCAGTTTGCCCCTCCTTGACCTACTCGAGGTCAGTGGTTTTGCTGAAGAGGTATTTTACATTTTCTTCTACTGTTTGATTTTGTTTAACAGGTTCTTGCTGTCTCATGGAGTCATTAGTTTCTGCAGACTCCATTTTTTTTAGAGAGGAGTTTTCTTCATTAACCTTTGCAACTCCTTTTTCCCAATTGGTCAAATCTACTTTTGAAAGAGCTTTCCATTTGACCAATTGAGGTTTTGAGAGAATTATTTTCTTTTTGCATTTGCCCAATATAGGATCTGAGAGAATTATTCTCATTTTGTATTTGTCCAATTTTATTAAGGATTTGTTTTCTTGTTGCAAGGTATTGTCTCTCCCAAATTTTCCAGTTGATTTTTAAACTCCTTTCTTATTTCTTCAAGGAAGTTTTTCTGTGCTGAAGAGTATTCACTTCAGAGGTTCTAGGTCTTTCTGAATTAGAGTCTTTCCCTTCCAAGAATTTTTCTATGGATCCTCCTTTCCACTGACCCTTCTTCATTTTGCTATGACCTTGAGTTGAGGAGGGGCTGGTTCACAGGGCCTTGGGATCAATAGTTTTACTCACTGAGTGCAATTTCTCTGGCTGGCCAGTAGGAGGTGTTGGTTGCTTTCTCTGGAGTGTCTGTGACCTTGACTGAGGCCTTCTCCCTTAGCTTGAAGGGAGGAGTTGGAGCTAATGAATCCTTTTGCCTTCAATCAATGGTGGGACTTGCCCTGGGGTGAGGTCATTTGTCTCCCTATTGTCAGCTGGGCTGGTTCTTCTGCTCACACACCTTGGCCTGAGGCAGAAGTAGCCTGCAATTGTTTGTTCTGGGAAGAGGCCTCAGCTGCAATGGAGGTATGGACTCAGAGTTCCTCAGACCAGAGGAGCCCAGGGATGGTGTGTCCGCAGCTATCCTGCACAGGAGCTCTCTCCCTGGCCCTGTTGGCAAGCTCCAGAGGGTCAGTGCACCTCTGCTCCCTAGTTGCCTCAAGCCCCTGCCATCAAGTCCTGCAGCTGATCTAGCAGGTCAGGCTCTCAGGCCCTCAGACTCCCCACTCCAATTCAGCTGCTAATGTGGCTGATCGGGGCTGATATGCCCTCTGCCCCCAGACTCACCCACCCAAATTCATCCAGTGCTGCTGGGGGAGACAAATCCTGAGGTAGATGTTCTTTCTCCTGGCTTTTCTTTCTGGGTTTTTTGGGTTGGATTTCTGTTAAGAGGTTTATTTCATATGATAGATGGGGAAAGATCAGGAGACTTTAGAACTGTGCCTGTCTTCTCTCTGCCATCTTGGCCAGAACTTCTACATACATACTTTTGATAAACATGTTTACAAATTATTTTTGGAATGAAGAATTAGAATTAAGGGAAAGATACATAAGATATAATTTTTATAAAGTGTTCATCAGATTCTAAATGCTTGTGTGTGTGTGTGTGTGTGTGTGTGTGTGTGTGTGTGTGTGTGTGTTTTGTTTTCTTTTTCTTCCTCTGAATGGGGATACCATTGTCCATAGCTGGTCTAATACAGATATCCTAACTCTGAACTGCTGAGAGGAGCTGCTTGCATTAAGGTTGATCATCTCACAATGTTGTTGGTAATGTGAACATTTTTCTCTTGGTTCTGCTCCCTTCTCTCAGTATCAGATCCTGTAAGTCATTCCATGCTTCACTAAAGTCCAACTATTTATGGTTTCATATAGAACAATACTATTTCATAGGATTTGTTTACCATAACTTGTTTAGACATTCCCCAAATGATGGGCATGTCCTCAATTTCCAATTCTTTGTCCCTACAAAAAGAGTTGCTATGAATTTTTTGGAACATGTAGGACTTTTCCCATTTTTTATAATTTCTTTTGGATGTATATCTAGAATTGGAATTTGCTGGGTCAAAGGGAATGAACAGTTCTATTGCTCTTTGGGTACAGTTCCATACTGCTCTCCAGAATGGTTGGATCTGTTCACAACTCCACCAGCAATGCTTCAATGACCCAATCCTCCCACAACCTCTTTAGCATTGATCATTTTCCCTTTTTCTCATTTTGGCCAATCAGATAGGCACAAGGTGATACTTCATTGTTTTGATTTGCATATCTCTAATCAATAATGATTTGGAGAATTTTAAATAAGATTACATTTACCTTTAATTTCTTCATTTGAAAACTGTTCATATCCTTTGACAATTTATCAATTGGGGAATTGCTTTTATCTTATAAATTTGATGCAATTCTTTATATATTTTAGAAATGAGACCTCTATCAGAACTCCTGGTTAGGAAAATTGTTTCCTAGCTTTCTGCCTTCCTTCTGATTTTGGCAGCATTGATTTTATTAGTGTAAAAACTTGTAAAATTTAATATAGTCAAAATCATTCATTTTAATATAATCAAAACCATTCATGTAATGTACTTTGATTCTTGTTTGGTCATAAATTTATCCCTTTTCCATAGATCTGATAGAATATTTCTGGGCCTATTAATATATTATGCTTGGTTTTTGTAGATAATTTAATTTATTTTCTTAATTATTTTATCAGAGAAATGTGTTTCAAGAATTTTCCCAATTTCCTGATTTTCTTCTTATTTTTAACTTCATCTCATTTTTGCAAAAGTGTTTTTTGGTTAAATTTCATGCGATCAAAATTATCTTACTTCCCACAATCTCATATATGTCTCTTATTTCTTCATGATCTTCTTGCTTATCCTTATATCTGACAGCTATATTTTTTCAACTGTCCTAATTTACTTAGAACAACATCCTTTATACCTAAATCTTTTATCCATTTTTTAACCTTATCTTGTTATATTATATGAGTTATTTATCTATGCTTGGTTTCTGCCAGTTTTCCCAGTTATTTTTTATCAATGGTGAATTCTTCACTGAAAGTTTGACTCTTTGGATATATAATTAAATAATTCATTATTGATTATTATCATTTTCCCACAGTGCTGTTTTTGTGGGGTCATGGTCTCCATTTGGGCATTTCTTGGCAAGGATTTTGGAGTGACTTGCCATTTCGTTCTCTAGCTCATTTTACCAGATGAGGAAAATAAGGCAAATGGATTTAAGTGACTTGAACAGGGTCAACAGCTAGTGAGGTCTGAAGATAGAGTCAAAGTCAAAAAGAAGGTCTTCCTGACTCTCAATTCAGTTTTCTGATCACTTTGCAATCTCACTGCCCTTAATACTGTGTATTGTGTACCATATCTGTTCCACTTTTGATGAGCACTTGCTCAATTCTAATTTTTAAGGAATTATTTTTTTCCAGTGAGCTTTTTGTACTTCCTTTTCCATTTGACTAATACTGTTTTCTGTTTTTAAGAGGGCATTTTCCAAAAGCCAAAAGAAAAAGGAAATAGTTTTCTTATGATTTTTTTTCATATCTCTTTTTCCATTTGACCAGTTCTGCTTTTTAAAAGTATTTTTTTTTTATGAGGCTTTGATTATCTTGAAGCCTGGAAATGACTTGAGGGGGATGCTTTAAGAATTGATCTGGGTTCTTTTATCCATGATGAAATCATAGAAGACTCTGACTCAAGCCCTCAGAAAGGGCTTAAATTCTAATTCATAGATTACTGTAAAAGTTCACAGATTACTACAACTATAGGTTATGTTCTTTGGAGAAAGCAAGACAGTTAGTTTCACTAGAAGTAGTGAAGTTAAATAAAGAAAAAGTAACTTCAAGCTGGACTGGTCAGAATAATGAGGAAAGAGAAACAGCCAGGAGATGGCGGCTGGACTTAGATTAATATGGATTCAGCACGGAGAAGAGGGTGGACAGAACCTTTATAGGGAAACTGGTCCATGTTCTGTTCAGGGAAAAGTTGGGGGGGGGGGGATAAAGGAGTGACCCACCTGGAAATGATGGGAATCAGACATATACCTTGGAAATCTAAGAGCCAGACATTTGGAGGAGGGTTAGGGGTGATTGAAGTTCCTTTCTATTATCTTAGTAAATTTACATTTTAGAAGTTAGTTAGACTTGAACAGAAGGGAAGAAGTCAGAAGGTCACAGAACATGCCAAACAAGAATATCACAGGAATAATATCACAGGAATCTCAAATATTTCACCTTCAACAATCTTTCTATACTTTTTCTTTCTTTACTTTTGTTTTTATCTAATTTTTTTCTTTGCCAATCTAATTTTATTTTAAAAATCCTTTTTTTTCATTTCTCTCAGGAATTAATTTGTGCCCAATTCATATTTTATGTAAATGTTAGAATCAGATCCTGTGTTTTCTGTGTGTGTGTGGGGCGGGGAGGGATAGGAACTCTATTTTAAGTTTCAGGGTTTTTCAAACAATTGTTTTTAGAGTTGGTTCTGGGAGTTTGAAAGGTTTTTATTAGTACCTCCAGGACAATGTGATCTGGAGAGAGCTTTAGCTTGATTGATCAATAGTCTGGTCCTTACACCAGAGGGTTCTCTGATCCCTTGGGATTCCAGTTGATATTGCTTCTCTGGGGTCTTTTGAGGTCTTCTCTGACCTCTTTTGGGGTCAGAATTCATACTTATCTCTCAGGTATTACTTTCTCTTTTAACCAAAAGTTTCCTCAGTCCTTGAGCTATGACCTAGAAATGGTTATAGGCAATGGATTTGGAAAACAGTGGAGCTGATGTTAAAGGGGCAACCTATACTCTCTTCCTGACCAGTTACTTGTCAGGACTTCTTACTGTCTCCGACTTAACAGCTCCCAAAGCAGTTACTGCTTGTTCACCATCATCCACCCACCACTTGTGTTTCATCCATGTGGACCCGGGTCCTCCCCTATTTTCTCTGATCTCTTTTTCTGAATTCCTATTTTGTCTTGGGTTGGAAGAATGTCTCACTCTGGCTTTTTGTTGATTTTTCCAGTCAGATGTTCATTTAAGGCGTTATTTTAAGTTGTTTGAAAAGGAATGTTGAGAGTGCTCAACTGAGTCTTTTCTCTACTTCACCATATCAGCTAAACCCTTAAAAGTCTATGTATCTAGTTATTTGCATGTTTTCTCCCCCATGTAAATACCTCTTCTAGAAATGAACCCCATTTTCCCCTTACTTTGCATTTCCAATATTTAGCATATGGTATGTATTTAATAAATGGTTGTTGTTTTTCTTACAGTTGTTGTTACAGACCTATATCTTAGCCAGGATCTTCCACACTGATAAACTACAGCAATTACATCATAGGTTTAAACTAAATCATAAAATGAGAACTGGCTGGTACCAGGGAGGTTATCTGCTCCAAGCTCCTATTTAACATACTGACTGAAGCAAAGAGAGTTTAAATGATTTGTCCAAATTCTCACAAGGGAGTATGCTTGAGAGTCATACTTCAAAATGAGGCCATCTTCCTCCAGATCCAGCAATCCTCCCACTATATACAAATATTGCCTTTCAGTGGATGATTTACAATTCTATTCTTCCCTATATTGTTAGTAAATGTACTTTTAATTACAATGTTGTTTTACCAATCTTGGCTCTGACCTTTCTTGTGGTTTAGCCTTGGGATTTGAGAAACATGAAATGAGAATATTTTACAAAATGTTGCACATTAAACAATGCATGAAAAGTATATTCAGCACATACTGCATTGGTTCATTTGGATATAATAATAATAATAATAATAATAATAATAATATTTATCCTTCATTCTCAAAGAAGATCATGACATTAGAGAGGTGATGTCATGACAAGCATGTGAATTGGATTTGAGTGAGGGGGTGCTGTGCTAAGTCACCAGTCTTTCTCCTCCAGAGCCACCTGAGTCCAGTGGCCAGATTTGAATTGGGACAACTGGAGATGGTTCTGGATGTCAGGCAATTGCAATTAAATGACTTGGCCAGTTAGCATGAGTTGTCTGAGGTCAGGTTTGAACTCTGGTCCTCCTGACTCCACAACCAGTGTTCTATCCACTGTGCCACCTGGCTGCCCCTGATTTGGATGTAGCTCCCATCAACTGCATATGATTATGTGTATTAGACCCAAACAGCCAATGAGTAAGCATTTATTAAGTGCCTACTGTGTTTTGGTCCTGTATTAAGTGCTAAGGATATAAAAGAAGCAAATGGCAGTGCCTGCCCTTAAAGAGGTTAAAAATCTAAAAGTGGATATGTCAACTAGGAGATAATTAACAGATGGAGGTCACAACAATTAAGAGGGATTGAGGGGCGGCTAGGTGGCGTAGTGGATAAAGCACCTGCCGTGGAGTCAGGAGTACCTGGGTTCAAATCAGGTCTCAGACACTTAGTAATTACCTAGCTGTGTGGCCTTGGGCAAGCCACTTAACCCCATTTGCCTTGCAAAAAAAAAAAAAACTAAAAAAAATAAGAGGGATTGGAGAAGGCTTCTTCTACAATCTGGGATTTTAGTTGAGACTTAAAAGGAATCAGAGAGGTCAGTATATGGTTAGAGCAAACTATTATTTGTCACTGTAGCATCAATTTTTGTTAATAGTCAACTTCTCAAATCCCAGGTTTTTAATACTCAAGGTGACCAGGAAACTGTATAGTAGTTGGAGCTTTAGTTCTCTGGACCAATCAAGGGTCTAGTTGATTTTACTATCTCTGTAGAGAAAAATCAGCCTTACTTATGTGGCAGAGACCTTGGCAGGGATTGCTCCTACCATAAGTAAGCAAATTATGTTTTTTAATCTTCTAGTAATGTTTATTTAAATAATCAGAAACAAATTTAAGTATTGATACAAACTAAATAAAATCCACTTACTGGGACAGTCATATATATATATATATATATATATATATATATATATATATATATATATATACACACACACACACACACACACACACATAACTAGACATACACATACATATTACATATATTACATTTAATTTACATATACACATATGTAAATATAAATATATATCCTAAATTCCTAGGTTGGAAAGTTTTTTTGGTGAGTGGTAATTTCCTTTCCTTATGTAATTCTTTTGCACCAAATAGAAGCATTTATAAGCACCTGATAGGTACTTATTTGTGTATGTTTATTATATTTATTGTTGTATTATATATTTTATTAATTGTATATTACATCATTATATTTATTTATAAGCACCTGATAGTATTGTATAAGCACCAGGAATACAAAGGTAAAAGAGAAATAGCCTCTCTCCTCAAGGAACTTATATTCCAATGGGGCAGTCAATGTGGACATTTCTAAGGATGTAGAGAGATGTTTGCAGAATGAATACATTGTCTTTAGGCAGAAGCTCTCCCAGCTAGAGGGATCAGGAATGGCTTCATGTAGAATATGATACCTGAGCTATATCTTGAAGGAAACAAAAGATTCCTAAGAGTTAGCATCAGGAGTAGCCATAGCCAAGAGAAGAGATAGAAGAGGAGATAGCATATGATCAGTACAAAACAGCAGATAGGTCAGTATGGCAGAATTATTCAGTGTGTGAAATGTAAGAAAACTAGAAAATGGCCACATTGAGATCTTAAGTTATAATTATCATTATAGACATCATATCTTTACCCCAATATTTTGCTTCTCTATAAATATTAGCAGAGTCTACTTTTCCAGTATGGAGACCCAAATCTTTTTTACATAGATTCTCCAAATTTTTGTTATGTGTATATTTCCCTTGAAATTATATTGTATATGAAAATTACAGGTCAGGTGGCTAGGTTGCATAGTGAATAGAGCACAGGCCCTGGAGTCAGGAGTACCTGAATTCAAATCTGGCCTCAGATACTTAATAATTACCTAGCTGTGTGGCCTTGGGCAAGCCACTTAACCCCATTGCCTTGCAAAAAAAAAAAAAACAAAAAAAAAGATAATTACAGGTAAAATCACAGCTAGAATTTTAGTGATTTACACTTTTCAATCACCACTTATGAAACTCATAAAATAATATTTTAAAATACCACATGAAAAAAGTTTGTATGAAATATTACATTCATGAAGTTCACCTTATTTGTTCATTTTTAAAAATCAATTTTAAGTATAATTATTTATTGCAACATTCTCGAGAAAAGAACATTATAATGGTCTTAAAGTAAAGAAAAGATGGGTTGAAGTTTTACTTCTGCTGCCTATTGATTGTGTAAGCATGAATAAATTTTCTTATCGATCTATGAACAGTCCAAACAATTCTCTAAACAGAAAGTTAGAGATAAATGATTGACCTGAAAGAGAGGAGGAAGATTTCATACAGAGTTCCCCTACTTCAGAAGTCATAGATCTTGACCTAAAAATTACACACACACACACACACACACACACACAAAATTCATGAGTTAAAACAAATCACATTGAAACAGAAGAAACAAAGAAACCTAAGTGCAATAATAAAAATTGATATCAAGAATAAAGAAGTGCAGTCTTGTAAGTGAATTTCCTTTTATTTTCTGTGTAGGGGCAGCTAGATGGCACAGTGGATAGAACACTAATCCTGGAGGACCTGAGTTCAAATGTGACCTCAGACATTTCATAATTAGCTAACTGTATGACATTAATCCCCATTCCTTACAAAAAGAAAAAAAAAGATGCTTATTTTCTGTATAAATACTCTTAAAAATACTTATCAGTTGATGAAAGCAATTTTATCCAAAGCAATTTATCAAGTAATTATTATGTTTCTAAAGATACTGTAGGTATTCAACAAGAAATTCTTTGTCCTCTGTTTTCAAAGAGGATCATGAGGTGGTTAAATAAGGTGATGGTAGGACTAACAAGTGAATTGGATTTAAGTGAGTGAAGGCTGTGCAAAGACTCCAGACTCACTTTCTCCTTTGGAGTCATCTGGATCCAGTAGCCAGAAATCTAGAGACAAGTAAGTTGATCAAGTCTACTCATGGGACACTTTCCATTTCATCTCCATTACCCTTTTACCAGATTAGATGGGGGCAAGTATTATGACTTCTTCCACCATGAGGTGAAACTGGAAATAACAACAAATTATGATACTTTTGATGAGATGGAGCACCAATAACCTTTACCATATGATGAGAAGAGCCAAAGGAACCTTGGATCCCAGAGTGCTGCTATCTGATTGCCAATGAACCTTAAAGCTCCATACCTGATACCTGTACTCTTTTATAGATGCTAGGGGAAGTGTAAGTTCCTTAAGAACAAGAGCTGCCTTTATTTTAAATTTTTAACCCAAATATTTAGCACAGTGCTCAGAATAGTAAGTGCTTACTAAAAGGTATTTTTTTCCTCCAACAACTGCCTCAAGAATCAAGCTATATGAGTCCTTGAGCATACATGCACTTTCCCTTTACTCTAGAGGTAAACAATGCTTTTAGATGGGAGGTTTGATAGGGTCAACCAGAGCCGGAAAGAAGTAAATCCTCAAGACTCTACAAGGATGCTTGTCGCCTTTTGACATTCTAAAAGGAACAATACACCTAAGGGGAATTTCATGAGAACTCCACATGGTGGGAAAATTCAATAATCAGGACCTGTCAGTTTACTGACAAATCTCCTTGGGTAGATTCAATGTTATTCTTTTTTGAATGTCTTCCCCAGAGTTTTACTTTCAGAACAAGTGTTTTTGGGAGAATTTTCAAACAAATCCAGAAGCCAGTTTTCATTCATATTTCCAAATTCATGGTGATCTAACTTAAGGAACAAATAGTTTTCTACCTGTCTTGATTTTTGCTAAAGACCTTTCCTAGTCCTAAAACAACATAGAAAAGAAGAAAGGAAAATTAAATTAAATTAAATTTCCCTTCTCAGAAGGGTCTCATCCTTCTAGAGCAGTTAGAGTACTGGACTCTTCCCAAAAGTATCGGAGAGATGGAACTGATTGCCATGAATCCTTCAGGTGAGAATCCAAATCCACTTGGCTAGCAACAATAAAAGGCTTACCTCAGCTCTACCAAAAGCGGATTAGTTTTCCTATCTTCATCCAGCCCCTCCAGCATCGATGATTTACCTTTTTTTGGCATCATAAACAATTTTTATTATCTAGAAGCACTTACCTTCTCCCCAAAGACCGACCCTTTGCTCTGAATTTAGCTAAGTATAAAGTCCTACAAAAATATGGCACTATATCTAGGGGAAACTAGGACATCCTTCAGTAAGTGTTCTTTTATACTGCACCCATTTACCAATTGGGCTTAGTCCCAAATAAAATTAAATAGATAAGAAAATCAAACCTTCCTTCTCAGAGAGAAAATCTGGACCTTTCTGGACCTTTCAGAGTGTCCTTCCGCCTCAGGTGGAAAAAAAAAAAACCTATAAATCCTAGTCAAAATTATTCCTTGATTCTTTAATTACATAAGATCATTCAAATAGAGTCTAAAAATATCTAGGTCATTCAAAAATTTCTCCCCGGATCCTGATACAATAAGTGAATTCCTCATAATTGCAGGAAAATTTCTTCTGGGGGCAGATATTAAGAACACCCAAGAGTTCCTCAGAGAATTCCTGTCACTGCAAAGACATTTCATTTATAATTTTAATCCACCTCTCACTTGGACAAGCAGGTTAACTTTAAAGTGAAAGAAACTCAAAAGAGTCCCCCCAAAAGAGACCAAGTAGCTTAAGTTTTCCTGGTGTTTCTAGGTCAGTATGCAAACTTTATGCTTTGGCCCATAAGGTCTTAGAAACACTTTCTAGACCCTTGCCACAAATGAGGCAATATTCTAATACTGATGAAAAGTGGGGAAATTAACTATGTTTGTGTGCTATCAATCAGATAAAAATGTAAGTAAACAAAGAAATATATATATATATATATATATATATATATATATATATATATATATATATATGTATGTATAGGGAAAAAAGCTCCAAAAACTTTATTTCGCTGAGTCTATAAAAAGAGCAGCACTATTATTTTAGGATGTGAGATCTCTAGTTCTCATTATTAACCTCAATACTTGTGAAAAGATTCAGTGGAAAAAGTCTACCTATTACCTAATTTATCCTCAATGTTGCTCTTAATGCATGTGCAAATTATTCTTATAAAATCTTTACATGGATGAAGAAATAAGGATACAGGTCAGTAGTCACTTATGGTTTCTCAATCATCTCCTTTCTGTATTAATAAAGTCTAAAATGTTTCCATGCCTTTTTTCATTCTCCTTTCCTTCAGATATCTTATGAATTGATTTTCAATACCTTCTCTATTTTATATCTCCAGTGTGGAACTCCTTTTTTATAGACTCAGTCTAATAAAGTTTTAGGGCTTTTTCTTTTTTGATATATTTCTTTGTTTACTTCCATTTCTATCTCCTCTAATGATACATTCAGAATAAGAACTTTCAATGATCTTAGGGTTCAAATGTAGTGTTTCTTTAATGGATCTTTTTCATTTTTCTTCAGTTGATTGTTCTTCCATTTTCATTCTTAAGTTTCTCCAGGTTGACTTTACTCAGTTGGTTCTCTCATCTAGTTTTCTTTAAATTAGTTTTCCTCTCTGTTGCTTCTCTTTGTTTTATGAGACCCTAGCACTTCCAAGTTTCCATTATCTTCTGCAAGGTTTTACAAAGGCATTTGATATATTCTAAACCAGTGTTGCCCTTGGCTGTCATGTCTCTTTGCTCAACCATCTAAAGTATTTTATATTCTTTTGCTTTTGTTGTTATGACAATGGATCCCTATCAGTTAAACTTTTGTAGGAAATTCTTCTAGGTGATGTGTCCTTTCTTTTGTCCATATTCCATTTTTCATCATTGATGAGCTACTTTAGGATAAAGCTGTTTAATTGCATACTACATCATTTTCTCATTTTAGTCTTTCTTCTGTTTTTGCATTAATTTTAATTAAGTCCATGGTTCTACTGTACACAGTCAGCTAATTCAGATATGACTTCCATATTAATGATGTATAATTTCCTCTTTGTTTAAATATAATCAATTTCAATTTTTGTTATGTTAGCCAGAGTCAGTCCTATCCAGAGCTTTCTATTCTTTTCTTTAAGAAATCATTCGTAATATATAGACATGAACCTTTTCTCTTATCTACATGACTTTTCTCTCTTTAATTTCTTGTTCTTTATTCATATTTTCCAACATTTTTTGCCATCTTCATCTATTCTCATCTTTGCACTAAAGCCATTTTTTACTCCCTACTCCCTGACCATCTGTCCTTTCTTCCCAGATGCTTTTCTGTCCTTGAGAAAAGTTCACCTTGAGTACTGGTTTTGCAATTGATCACATTCCTTAGGGTTCCTCTTTCAGGAAAAATTACAGTCATTCTGAACATCACTACCCCTTGGCCAATATCTTCCCAGAAATTTTGTTCCGGGCAGGGAGAGGAGAAGGGGTATTCTTTCATTTCTCCTTCCCCTTAGTTCTGGGCAATCACATCAACTCTGTCATTTTTTCTTAAATGGAGCATGTCAGTCTCTACTCCTATGGCCAAGTTACCAACCTTGAGGTTTTCTAAAGAAGGGACCCTTGCTGGTCATTACTCCCCTTTGGGAGACATTTTCCCCTAATAGAATTGAAATCCCTTGAGAGATTATCTTAACCTCTTAGTACTTATATCTCCAATCCTTTGCATAATGATTGATACAAAGTAAGAACTTATTAAATGCTTGGTGTTTTTTTTTTCCATTTTAACCACAAAATACCAAAATAGATGCTGATTTTTCTGGAGGGCTTTTATCGTGTTCTTTGGTGAAATTATTTTTATAGCAATATTTTAACAGATGCTTAGGATGATCACTACAATGCCATGTCATTACTAACTACCTTCAGAAGATTAAAATCCAAACTTCCAAATCTTATTTGCCTGAAGTTAACTTTTAAATCAATTTTCCATTTAGTTTCAGTTATTCTTTCTTCTGGATTCTTTATACTGAGAATGTGCAGGACATTATGTTTCATTCCCTCTGGTAATTTTGTTTGTTCATTGGTTATTGAACAAAGGAAGCGAGACAGAGTGGTAGAGGGGAAAGAAGAAGGAACTTGGGAGTAGTTAAACTTGGAGAAAGATACTCACCTCTGTCATTATCTGTCAAACTTTTGACTATCATTCAAGTTTTTCTGGATCTCAGTTTTCTCATTTGCAAAATGAAGGAATTTGACTAGATGGCTTCCAGGGTCCCTTCTAACTCTAAATCTTTGATTCTATTATGTTATATTTACACTATCAACAATTTAAAATGTATGGAGAGTAGAAAAATGATATGATTCTTTCCTCTTTTTCTGACAAACAGACTCACTTGGCTTAAACTTACTTTTTTAATTTCATCTTTTTTCATTCTCACAACCAGAGAATTCATCACCAAGAGAACAGCCCTGTGACATTTGAATCTTCATGGTTATTTAGATGAGTCCTAAGAAAGTAGATTCGATGTGATACTTGGGATCAATCTAAGATGAAATAATACTTGTTAAACGCTTATTTGCACAGATCCTGTATATAGTAGATGCTTTAAAAAGCTTCTTCCCTTCTTCCCACTCCACTATTGCAAGGCAATGGGGTTAAGTGGCTTGCCCAAGGCCACACAGGTAGGTAATTATTGTCTGAGGCCAGATTTGAACTCAGATACTCCTGACTCCAGGGCAGGTGCTCTATCCACTGCGCCACCTAGACACCCTGACTCCACTATCTTTTGAGGATGTTTAAACTTATAAAAAAATGTGCTTTATTGATATAGACTTCAACAGACTTCATATCATGATGAGCTATTGGAGAAGTACTTTGTGAAGGAACAACACAGAAGTTTTAATGGGTGGGAAGAAAGATATAGTAGAAAGCATAATTTAGGAAAGAATAAGGTTATCCCCATGAAAACAGCTGTAAATTGTGATTCTTTGCTGGGACTTCAATAATAGTATCCCCCAGGACACAGGTGTGGAAAAGTCTTTTACACAGCTACCAACTACTTTAATAAACATTGATTTACACTACTGATTAGAGAAATGCAAATTAAAGCAGCTCTGAGGTATCATCTCACACCTATCAGACTGGCCAATTTAACCAGAAAAGACAATGTTCAATGTTGAAAGAAGGGACGGGAAATCTGGGACACTATTACATTGTTGGTGGAGCTGTGGACT
This sequence comes from Macrotis lagotis, assembly GCF_037893015.1. Taxonomy (NCBI): domain Eukaryota; kingdom Metazoa; phylum Chordata; class Mammalia; order Peramelemorphia; family Peramelidae; genus Macrotis; species Macrotis lagotis. The sequence goes on from NC_133659.1 coordinate 296,318,860, forward strand.
CATCCAGCTTTTCTGGAGAGCAATTTGGAATTATGCCCAAAAGGCAATAAAAATATAAATCCTCTTTGATACAGCAATACCACTACTAGATCTATGAAAAAGGATAAAAACATCACATGTACACAAATATTCATAGCAGCCCTGTTTGTGGTGGCAAAGAATTGAAAATCCAGTGAATGTTCATCAATTGGGGAATGGCTGAACAAATTGTGGTATATGTATATTATGAAACACAATTATTCTATTAGAAACCAGGAGGGTTGGTATTTCAGAAAAGCCTGGAAAGACATATATGAAATGATGTTGAGCTAGATGAGCAGAACCAGAAGAACATTGTACAACCTAACACAATGTGGGGATGATGACCAACCCTAATGGATTTGGTCATTTCATCAGTGCAACAACTAGGGACAATTTTAGAGCACCTGTGACAGAGAATACCATCTGTACCCAGAGAAAGAACGGTGGAGTTTAAACAAAGAGCAAAGTCTCTTGCCTTTAATTTTTTAAAAAAGTGTACTTTTGAAAAGTGTAGTAGTTATGTACTACATAATTTTGCTATCTCTAATGTTTTATATATACATACATATATAAACATGAAATTCTATTAGTTTAACAAATATTGCTTTAAGTAAGCTAGTATTTCATGCTGTTCCTTAGTTTGGTTTTTTTTTTGTTTGCTTTTTTGTTTTTTAGGTTTTTGCAAGGCAAATGGGGTTAAGTGGCTTGCCCAAGGCCACACAGCTAGGTAATTATTAAGTGTCTGAGACCGGATTTGAATCCAGGTACTCCTGACTCCAGGGCCAGTGCTTTATCCACTGTGCCACCTAGCCACCCCTTTACTCTATTTCTTAACCAGTATCAGGCAATTTTGATGATTGCCAGTTTATAGTATATTTTTAGATCTGGTAGAGTTAGGCCACCTTCCTTTACATTTTTTCATCTGTTCCCTTGCTGTTTTTGACCTTTTGTTGCTCCAGGTGAATTTTGTTACTATTTTTGCCTAGTTTGCTAAAATAGTTATTTGGTAATTTGATTGGTATGGAACTAAATAAGTAATTTAATTTGAGTGGAATTGTCATTTTTATTATATTAGCTCAATCTAACCATGAGCAATTGACATTATTCCAATTGTTTAGATCTGATTTAATTTGGGTGAGAAGTGCTCTATAATTGTGTTCAAACTGTTTCTGGGTTTGTCTTGAGAGGTAGATTCCCAAGTCCTTTATGTTGTCTACAGTTATTTTAAATGGAATTTCTTTTTCTCATCTCTTGCTCTTGGACTTTATCATCTATCTATCTATCTAGCTATCTATCTAGCTATATATATATATATATATATATATATGTATATGCATATATATATATATATATATATATAGTAATGTTGGTGATTTATGTAGGTTTATTTTTATATCCTGCTACTTTGTTGAATTTGTTAATTGTTTCAAGGAGTTTTTTAGATGATTTCCTAAGGTTCTAAGTATACCATCATACCATCTACAAAGAGTGAATGTTTTGCTTCTTCACTTCCAATTCAAATTCCTTCAGTTTCTGCAGAGACCTTCACAGTTTGCACTCAGATTGGTTGTGCAGCAGGTGGGCTGGGTGAGCTACAGTGTGGGTGCCTGGTACCCTCCATTCACCTGGTCCAGCTGGTCAGAATTGTCTGACCCAGAGCCTCTGGCATTCCCAGTTAGTAGTGACTGATGTTCCTCTATGCAAACAGCCCAAGGACAGTCCCAGGGATGCTCACCTTTCCTAACAGTCCAGGGAGTGGGAAGCTGACATCCTTAGAGTAGATGGACTAAAGAGAGAGCCTCTGGCCTTTCCAACCCAGATAGCCTAGCCCAGTAATTGGGAGGCTAATGCAGACAGTCCAGACAACCTCAGGAATTCACATCTTTCCCGATGACCCAAGGGGTGGGTGACTGACATCCTCAGCCAAGATGATCCAGAGAGAGAGAGAGAGAGAGAGAGAGAGAGAGAGCCTCAAACATGTCTTACTGGTTGGTCCAGTGAGCACCCCTCCCCAGAGTTCCTAACATTGAGGGTCCCAGGTCAGCAAGCAAGCCTATAGTGTTCTAAACACTGAAGTGTGCTATACTTCCTCCAATACAAGAACTATGGGATAGGGTTCAGTGACAAGTCCCAAAATGAGTAGGAAAGATGAGAAAAAAGCAGGATCTTTTTTGAAAATTACCCTGGAGATAAGGATGGTCAAAACACTAGCTCAAAAAAGGAGTTCAGAAGGGGTACTACATGTAAAGTTTTGGAGAACATTAATTGGTCTGCATCCCAGAAAGACTTCTTAAAATAATTCAGAAAGGAATTTAAGAATCAAATGGAAAAATTGGGGAAATTAATTCAAGAGAAAAATATCTTTTGCAATAAAAAGTGACAGAAGAAAACAAATTCTTTAAAAATGCAATTGGGAAAATGCAAAAAGATAACAACTCTGTGAAAAATAGAATTGACCAAATGGAAAAGAAGATGCAAAAAACTAACTAAAGAAAATATCTCCTTGAAAAAATAGGTTAGGATTAGTGGAAGCTAATGACTCCTGAGACACCAGGAATCTGATACCTCATTGGTTAAAAAAAACTGATCTGGAAAATAGGTATAAAAGAGACAATTTAAGAATAATTGGACTACCTGAGAGCCATAATCAATAAAAGGTTCCTGCACTCCATTCTTCAGGAAATCATCAAGGACAGCTGCCCTGACATCCTGGAACCAGAGGACAAAAATAATCTTAGAAAGAATTCACCAATCACCTCCTAAAAGGGATACCAAAATAAAAACTTCAAGGTATAGTGAATCCAAAATCCAGAATAGTCAAATCAGGAGAAAATCCTTCAAGCAGACAAATTTAAATACAGGACTTGATTGCATCAACATGAAAGGATCAAAGGTCCTAGAATATGACATTCTGAAGGTCAAGGGAGCTTAGGTTATAACCAAGAATAAACTACCAAGAAAAATTAAGCATACTCTTTCTGGAGAAAAGTTGACTATTTAACAAAATAGTTGACTTTCAAACTTTCCTGATGAAAAGCCCCAAGTGGGACAAAAAATTTGATCTTCAAAGAGGAGACTCAAGATATACATGAAAAGGTAAACAAGGGAAAAGAAAAAGACTGCCACTCAATAAGATTAAATTCAATAAGATCCATAACTGGAAGGAAGATTCTTATAACTCTTGAGAATTGTAGCCCTATTAGATTGATGATGTGTACATAAGTTGTCTTTCAGGAAATGATTTTTAAAAAATTTAGACATTAAAAAAGGGGGGTGTTGTGATGGCACAGAAGAAAGGGAAAGGCAGATTAGGGTAAATTACACCATATGTATATATGTACATTCATACATACAAAGGAGCTACTGCAGGAGAGGAAAAGAAGGGAGAGGGTGAGAACTGCTTGAATATTACTTTCATAGGGTTTGACTCAAAGAAGAAATAACACATACACTCAATTGTATTTAGGAATTTACCTTATCCTTCTAGTATTAGGATGGGAAAAGGAGGAGGGACTGATAGAAGGGAGGGAAAGAAGAAGGAGAAAGGGAAAGAGGGAAGTAAAGGGAGGCTGACTGATAAAAGGGTGGAATAGATTGAGGGAGGTTGTATTCAGAAGAAAAACCACTGCTAAGGAAGGAGAGCTTGAATAGAAGGAGGAAAGTCCAAATGGAGGGGAAATAGCATGGAAGGTAATAATCAGTAATTATAACTGTGAATGGAATGAACTCTTCCATAAAACAGAAGCAGATAGCAGGGTAGATAAAATACCAGAATTCTACAATATGCTGCTCACAGGAAACACCTTTAAAGCAGAGAGATACTCACCGAATAAAGATAAAATGCTGAAGCAGAATAATTATGGTTCAACTAAAATGAAAAGAACAGAAGTAGCAATCTTAACACCAAAAAAGCAATTGCAAAAGTACATCTCATTAAAAGGAATAAGCAAGGAAACTATATTCTCCTAAAAGGTACCATAGACAGTGAAACAATTTTAATCTAAAAATGTATGTACCAAGTGGTATAGCATCCAAATTCTTAGAGAAGTTATGAATGACAGGAAGACATAGACAGCAAAACTACTCTGGTAGGGAACATCAGCCACTCTCTCCCAGAATTAGATAAAGCTAACCATAAAATAAACAAGAAAGAAGTGAAGAAGGTGAATGGAATGTTAGAAAGGCTAGAAATGAGACACCTCTGGAGAAAGTTGAATGGGGATATAAAGGAATATACTTTATTCTCTGTGTTACATACCACCTACTCAAAAATGGATCATGTATTAGGGCATAAAAACCTCACAATCAAATAGAGAAATATTAAATACATTCTTTTCAGAGCATGATGGAAAAATTTCATATGCAATAAAGTTTCCATTAATTGGAATCTAAATAGCCTAATTTTTAAAAAATGAGTGGATCAAATAGCAATCATAGAAATCATGGATATAATTAATATGTCATCCACGACAGTGATAATAAGAAGACAACATACCAAAAAAACAGTTATTAGAGGAAATTCTATATCTCTAAATATTTAAATGAATAAAATAGAGAAAGAAGAGATCAATGAATTTGGCATGAAACTAAAAAGGCTAGAGAGAGAGCAATTTAAAAATTCCCAATTAAATACCAAATTAGAAATTCTGAAAATTAAAGGAGAAATTAGTAAATTTGAAAATAATAAAGCTATTGCACTAATAAATAAAACTTAGAGTTGGTTTTATGATAAACTAATGAAATAGAAAAACTTTTGGTGAATTTGATTTAAAAAAATAAAGAAGAAAGCCAAATTACCAGTATCAAAAAAAAGAAAAAGGTAAATTCACCACCAATGAGAAGGAAATTAAAGTAATAATTCAGAGCTATATTGTTCAACTGTATGCCAATAAATTTGACAATCTAAGTGAAATGGATAAATATTTATAAAAATATAAACTGCCCAGGTTAAAAGAAGAGGAAATTAAATACTTAAATAACCTACCTCACAAAAATTTGAACAATCCATCAATGAACTCTAATAAAGCACTGGCCCTGGAGTCAGGAGGACCTGAGTTCAAATCCAGCCTCAGACACTTAAAAAAATTACCTAGCTGTGTGACCTTGGGCAAGTAACTTAATCCCATTGCCATACAAAAACAAAAAAAAATAGACATAAACAGTGATTTTTATCCAATAAGGAGACCAAGGAGTAGTTTACCTATCAGATCTATGAAAAGGAGAGCAGTTTTTTGACCAAAGAAGAGATAGAGAACATTATGAAATGCAAAATGAATAATTTTGATTATATTCAATTGAAAAGTTGTTGAACAAATAAAACCATAGCAACCAAGATTAAAAGGAAGGCAGTAGGTTGTGAATCAATTTTTATAACTAGTGATACTGACAAAGGACTCATTTCTAAAATATAGAGAATTTAAACAAATTTATAAGACTACAAGTCATTGCTCAATTTATAAATGATCATAGGACATGCAAAGGCAATATTCAGATGAAGAAATTAAAGTTTTCTATAGTCTTATGAAAAACTCTTTAAATCATTATTGATTAGAGAAATGCAAATGAAAACTCCGAGGTACCCTCTCACACCTATCAGATGGTCAATATGATTAAAAAGGAAAATGGTCAATGTTGGAGGGAATGTGGGAAAACTGAGACACTAATTAATGCATTGTTGGAGTTGTGAACTGATCCAACTTTTCTGGAGAGCAATTTCGAATTATACCCAAAGGACAGTAAAATTGTGCAAATCCTATGACCCAACAATATCACTACTAGGTCTTTATCCTAAAGATATCACAAAAAGGGTAAAATAACCCACTTTTTAAAAATATTTATGACAGTTCTTTTTTGTAGTGACTTGCCCAAGGTCACAACAATTGGAATGGCTGAACAAATTGTGGAACATGAATATCATGGAATACTATTGTTCTATAAGAAACCAAGAGGGAAGGAACTTCAGAATAGCCTGGAAAGTCTTGTATGAACTAATGCTGAATGAAGTGGGCAGAACCAGAAGGACATTATACACACTAACAGCAACAATGAGTGATAATCAACTATGATGGACTTATTCATTTCAGCAGTACAATAATCAAAGGTAATTTTTTTTAGTTTTTTTTGCAAGGCAATGGGGTTAAGTGGCTTACCCAAGACCACACAGCTAGATAATTATTAAGTGCCTGAGGTCCCATTTGAACTAAGGTCCTCCTGACTCCAGGACCAGTGCTCTATTCAATGTGCCACCTAGCTGCCCCAATCAAAGATAATTCTAAAAAATTTGTGATGGAAAATAGCATTCATGCCCAGAGAAAGTACTGTAGACCTTAAATGTATACCAAGGCTTACTATCTTCAATTTTTAAAAGTTGTCTTATATATATATATATATAAATATATATATATATATTTATATATATATATATATTCTGTCTTTTTTTCTCTCTAATATTTTTTCTCCCCATTTGGATTTGGTTTTTTTTTATATAACATGATTAACAAGTATCTTCATTTAGTGTGGTTTCATATATATATATATATATATATATGTATATTATATGCATAAACATATATCTCTTACATTGAATTCTGTCAGGGGGAGTTGAGGAGGAAATAGAGGAAGAGAGAAAAATGCAAAACTCACAACCTTGCAAAAAATGATTGTTGAAAATTACTGTTTCATGTAATTGGAAAAAAATAAATAAAATATTTAAAACTCAAAACTAAAGAAACAGAAATTTGTATACAGGTCAACTGTTGTGCTGAGCCCATCACTCATGTATCATCTTAATAGAATTTACTCTGTGTATTATTAATAACTTTGATCTTAGAATCATTAGCTTTCAGAGTTTCAGGAATCTCTGGAGCTATCTTCTACAAACAGTACACAAAAGAAATCCCCACTATAGCATATCAGCCAGGAGGCTATCTAGTGTCTTTCTGAAGCTTTTGATTCAACAAAATTGTCAGTACCACTTCTGGACAACTCTAATTGTTAGGATTTTTTCTGACATCAAATCAAAATTTGCTTCTATAACAAACCATTGACCCTGATTCCATGTCCCTCTGGGGCATTGCCTCCAGGGCACAGAGACTATGCCTAAAGCTTCTTCCAGACAATAGTTCTTTTTTTCTAAATACTTGCAGAAGGCTACCATATCTGTCTTGAGTCTTTTCTTTTATAAGACCAACATATCCATTTTCTTTTAGTGATTTTCATATAAACATGGATTCAAACCTATATATCATAGTGGTGGCCCTCTTCTCATTTTTCCTTAGCTTATTAATGTCCTTAAACTGAACATATTATGATAAGTAAAGTCTGTCTGCAATAAAGTACAAAGATGATTACCTTCTTTTTCAATAGTTGTCTTTTTTATGTTTATCTTTATAACTGTTATGTAGACTGGAATTATAGACTCTCTCTCTCTCTCTCCCCACCCTCTCTCACCCTCTCTCCCTCCCCCCCTCCCTCTCCCTCTCCCTCTCCCTCTCTCTCTCTCCTCTCTCTCTCTCTCTCCTCTCTCTCTCTCTCTCTCTCTCTCTCTCCCTCTTTCTCCCTCCCCCCCTCTCTACACACACACACTCACACACACACACACACAGACACACACATACACACACAAACAAAAGTGGAATTATAGACTCAAAGATATGGAAAGAACTTAAGTGGAAATCTAGTTCACGTTTTAACTCATTGTTAACAACCAATATTTCTTCGTGTCTAATACATGACAGATATTATGCTAAGTATTGAATATAAAAAGAAAGACACAAGATCATCCCTACTTTCAAGGAACTCACAGTCTAATAGGGGAGACAACATATAAACATGTTAACATTAAAGTGATTAAGAACAACTTCTTGCAGGAGATAAAAGATAAGTGATAAATAATTCCCTCTGAAACATTAGAAACGGAGTTTCCTCCACATGCTGCTTGAAGAAATTCAGCAAAACAAAACCACCATCTCTCTAGATAATCTATTTCACCTTTGGATCCCTCTAATTATATGAAACAACTTTTCCCCTTATATCAAGCCTAAACTTGTGTCTCTGTCCACCACACATTGTTTATAGTTTTTAATAGTATTTTTCCCAATTACATGTCTAGATAATTCTTAGTATAGATTTTATAAGATTTTGCATTACAATTTTTCCCTCCCTCTCCCCTTCCTAAAGGGTAGGCAATTTCATATAGTTTATATGTTGGGATATCATGTAAAACATATTCCATATTAGTCACAGTTGTGAAAGAAGAAACATCAAAAGGAAAAACTTATGAAAATGAATTAAGAAAGTGGAAAAAGTATGCTTCCATCTGCATTCAGAGTACATAGTTCTTTATCTGAATGTGGATAGCATTTTCCTTCATGAGTTCTATGAATTTGTCTTGGATCAATGTATTGATGAGAAGGACTAAATCATTCATAGTTGATCATCATGCAATGTTACTGATACTGTAAACCATGTTTTTCAATTTTCATCAGTTCATACAAGGTTTTCTAGGTTTTTCTGAAATCTGCCTTTTCATTATTTTTATTGCACAATAGTATTATGTTATATTTATATACCACAGCTTGTTCAACCATTCTCTAACTGTGAGCAGCCCCTCATTTCCCAACTTTTTGTCACAATGTAAAGGGCTGCTAAAAATAATTTTGTACATGTAAGCCCTTTTCCTTTTTTATGATCTCTTTGAGTTAGAGACTCCTCAGTGTTAGTGTTAGATGAAAGTATATATATATATATATATATATATATATAAGTATATATACATATATACATATATATATATATATATATATATATATATTTAATACCATTTGGCATAGTTCCAAATTACTCTCCAGAATGGTTGGATCAGTACACAAGTCTACCAACACTGCCTTAGTGTCCCAATTTTCCCATGTCCTCTGCAACATTTGTCCTTTTCCTTTTTTTTGCCATGAAGTGGTATCTCAAGTTGTTTTTAGATTTATTTCTCCAGTCAAAAGTGATTTAGAGCATTTCTTTATATCCTTATAGATAATTTTGATTTCTTCATAGGAAAACTGTCTGTTCTTATCTGAGGTCTTTGAGTTTATTAAACTTTAGGTTACTCTGTGTCTTATGTACCTAATCTATTCTACTGACCCACCTCTCCTCCTTTTAGCCAGTGCCAGGTAGTTTTGATGATTACTGCATCATAATATAGCTTGAGAGCTGATATTACTGAGCCACCTTCTTTTGTAATTTTTTTTATTTATTCCCTTGATATTTTTAATCTTTTGTTTTTCAAATAATATTTTTGTAATTTGATCATTTTGGCACGGAATAAGTAAATTCATTTAGGCAGAATTGTTATATTTATTTTATTGCCTTGGTTTACCGATGAGAATTTGATATTTTCCCAATAATTTTGTATCAAGAGTGTTTTATAATTGTGTTCATCATAGTAGGTAGACAAAGTATTTTATATCATTTTCAGTTATTTTAAGTGGAATTTCTCTTTCTATCTCTTGCTGTTGGGCTTTGGTGGTCATATGATATTTGCCCTTTTTTTCTCAAAGAGGACCATGACATCAGGGAAGTGATGCCAAAAAAAGCACATGAATGAGATTTGAGTGAGTGAGAGGCTATGCTAAGTCACCAGCCTCACTTTCTCCATCTGGAAGAGCCATTTGGGCCCAGTGGTCAGATGTGGATCAGGATGAGTGGAAATGGTCCTGGATGCAAAGCAATCAAGGTTAAGTGACTTGCCCAAGGTCACATAGCTAGTAAGTATCAAGGTTCGAACTCTTGCCCTCAAGACTCCAAGACCAGTGCTCTATAAATTGTGCCACCTAACTGCCCTTGTTGGTCATATAAGGAAACAATGATGATTTATGTCAGTGTATCTTATATCCTAAAACTTTGCTAAAGTTGCTAATTGTTTCAAGTCATGTTTTTGGTTGATTCTCTAGGGTTCTCTAAGTATACCATCATAATAACTGCAAAAGGTGATAATTTTGTTTTTTCATTTCCTATTTTAATTCCTTAGATTTTTTTTTAACTTCTCTTTCTGCTATAGCCAACATGTCCAACCTTTTACTGCATTATAGTGGTGAAAAAGGTCACCCTTACTTCACCTCTGATCTTACTGGGAAGCCTTCTGGCTTATTGCTAATACAGATGATGCCTGCTAATGGTTTTGGATAGATATTTTGTATCATTTTAAGTGATACTTTTATTTTTACTCTCTCTGATATTTTAATTGGAATAAGTTTGTATTTTGTCAAGAGTTTTTTAAGCATCAACTGAGAAAATATATTTCTTTTGATTTTTGTTATTAAGATGGTCATTTATGTTGAAAGTTTTCCTAATAATGAACCAATTCTACATTCCTAATAAAAATCCAACTGATTGTAGTGTATTTTATTGGTGAAATATTTCTGAAAACTGCCTTGCTAGAATTTTGGTCAAAATGTGTGTATTGATATTAGGAAACTGGTCTATAATTTTATTTTTCTGTCTTATCTTTTCCTGGTTGAGGTATAGTATTATATTTTTGTCCTAAAAGTAGTTTGGTAGATTACTTCATTTATTTTTCTTAATCATTCATTTAGTATTGGAATTTCTTTTCTTTAAATGTTTGATAGAATTTACTTGTTAACCCAACTGACCCTAGTATTTTTTTCTTAGGGATTTCATTAATAGATTGTTCAATTTCTTTTTTCTAAAATGAGTTTATTTAATTTAGATTTATATTTTTCGGAAATATCCATCGGTTTTTCTCAGATTGTCAGATTGCCATATATAATTGGGCAAAGTATTTCGTAATGATTACTTTAATTTCTTTTTCATTGCTTGTGATGTCATCCTTTTCATTTTTTATACTGGATGTTTGGTTTTCTTTTTTTAAAAAATCAAATTAATCAATGGCTTTTTCATAAAACCAGCACCAAGATTGATTTATTAGCTCAACAGATTTTTACTTTTAGTATTATTAATCTCACCTTTAATTTTCAAGACTTCTAATTTGATGCCTAGATATTTTGAATTTATTATTTTTCAAGTGTTTTTATTTCATTCCCATTTCATTAATCTCTTCTTTTCCCCTTTTGTTGGTATAGGAATTGAGAAATAAAATTTTCCCTAAATACTGCTTTGGCTGCAACCTCTTAATTGTGGTACATTGTCCCATTGTTGTCATGAATTAATGATTTTTTTTATGATTTGGCATTTGGTCCAGATCTCCTTTAGGATTAGATTATTTAGTTTCCAACTGATTTTTAAACTATCTTTCATTTTCTCTTTGTTAAATGTAATTTTATTGCATTATGATCTGAAAAGAATACATTTAATATTCTGCCTTTCTACATTTGATTTTGAGGTCTATATGTCCAATTAGATGATCTTTTTATTGTAGGTATCATGTGTTACAAAGAAATGTATATTCCTTTTTATCCCCATTTTCTCCAAATGTCTGCCATATGTAACTTTTCTAATATTCTATTTACATCTTTAATTTCTTGTTTATTTTTTGGTTGGATTTATTGAGTTCTGAGTGGGGACAGTTGAGATTCCCTCATTAGTAAAGTTTTGCTATTTCTTTCTGTAACTCACTTAACTTCTCAAAGAATGTGCATGCTATTCCACTTTGTACATATATGTTTAATATTGATATCAATTCATTGTCTATGGTACCTTTTAGCAAGATGAAATTTCCTTCTTTATCTCTTTTTTATCAGATGAATTTTTTTATTTTTACTTTGACTAAAATCAGAATTGCTACTCAATTTTTTAAATACTTCAACTGAAGCATAATAGATTGTGCTTCAGTCCCTTACTTTAATTCTGTGTTTTTCTCTGCTTCAAGAGTGTTTGTTAACAGCAAATTCTTCCCTTTATGGAATAGTCCATCCCATTTACATACACAGTTATGATTATTTCCTGTATTACCCTCTATCCTATTCTTCCTTCTGTATCTCCTCTCTCTCTCTTTTCACCTTTTCCCTCCTCATCAGTATTTTGCTTTTGTTTATCATCTCTCCTGACCTATCCTCCCTTTTGTCCATCCCCAGCTATCCCAATCCTTAATCTCCACCCCTCTTACTTTCCTGTTGGGTAAGATAGATTTCTACATTCAAACAATTGTTTAAATTATTTCCTCTTTGAACCAATACTACTGAAAGTAATGTTCAAGCAGTGCCCATTGCTCATCTTCCTATCTTCCCCTTCAATATAAAAGATCTTTTAGACCTCTTCATATGAAATAATTGACGCTATTTTAATTCTTTTCCTTCTGCACCAGTATGCTCCTTTTTCTCATCCCTTAATTCCCACTAATTCACCATATACCAATACCCTCTGTCTGTGTATATTTCTTCCAGCTGTACTATTAGTGGTACAATTTTAAGATTTAAGTATCATCTTCCCATGAGGGATATAGTTTAACTCCCTTGAATCCCTTATTCTTCTTTTCCCTTTTTAATCTGTTTATGCTTCTAACTGGGTCTTGATATTGGAGGTCAGATTTTTGGATTAATACTGGTCTTTTCTTTATAAAAGCATGAAATCCTCCTATTTCATTGAATGATCATTTTTTTTCTTTTCTCTCTTTTCTCTTAATTTTGCTGGTATGTAATTCTTGATTATAGACCTGGCTCCTCTGCCTTCAGAATATCATTTTCCATGACCCCTGATCTTTTAATGTTGTAGCTGCCAAGTCCTATATAATACTGACCGACTTGATATTTGAATTGTTTCTTTCTGATCACTTGACGTATCTTCCTCTTGTTTTGATAATTCTGAAATTTGCTGATAATATTCTTTTGAGTTTTTATTATTATTTATATTATTATTATTTAGCCAATTCTTTTAAGCAGTTGTTTTCTTCTTCCAAGTTGTTGATTTTTTTTCATAATTCTCTTGTACCACTCTCTTTTCTTTTCCCATTTTTTATCTACTTCTTTTATGCAATTTTTAAAGTCATTTTTAAGCTCTTCCATGACTTCTTTCTGAACTTGAAACCATTTCCTGTTTTGGTTTGGGGTTTTCCCATAGGTGTTTTATTATTCTTATCCTCTTCTGAGTTTCTGTCTTGGTCTTCCCTGTCTTTGATGATTTTGATCTTTACTTTTGGTGTGTGGGGGGGTAATTTTGCTTATCTTTTCCACTTTGTTTTCCTTTCTTTTATATTTGAGCTCTGCTCCTGGGATGCTAAACATTTCTAATAGTTTAAAACTATTCTCACATCCCACTCTTCTCCCCAGCCCAAAACTTCTTTTCCTCTGGTGAAAAAATTTCCACTTATTTCACTCACAGCTCACGATCTCAATCTTCTTACCTTCTGAATACATTCAGTTAGTATGTATTCTTCCTAAAATGTGTCTCCCAGAACTGAACATTATATGAGACATATAGTCTGATTGAAAGCACAAATAAGGGGATTATCATTTTTATCTGGGCACTATGCTTAAACAAGCCCCATATTATTTGTTATCCTTTTTGACTGGTGTGTCATACTTTTCAATCATATTGATCTTAAAGCCCATTAAAATTCCCAGACCTTCTCCCTTCCCACTCCCAATCCCAAAGTTGTTGTTTTCTAGTCATGTCTCTACTATTCTGTGCTTATAAATTAGATTTTTTTAAAAATCAAGTATAAATTTACTTCTAATTGATTTGGTCCATTATTCTAGTCTGCTAGAATCTTTAGATCTTTTTCTGTCAAACAATGAATTGGTTACTCACCACCCCTCCTTCAGATTTGATATGTGTTTTTTATGCCTTTTGTCACATTCTAGAAAGACATATTTGTATAAAAGAGGGGAAAAAACTTCTTTATCCAAAGCATTTGAGCATACTAATATTTGCCCTATGGAAGTAAGCAGTTCAGCCACATTTACATTTTGTAATGTAAAACTTTATCTGAGTGGCAAAGGGAGAAAGAAAGGGCAGAGGAAGTAAATAGGAGAAATATTACTTATCAACTACTTGGATCTTTTAGAAAACATTCCAAAATGTTGAGACTTGCTTCTTATAGAGTAGCTGAGCTAAATTGTGAATCTAATCTATTCCCACTTCACACTACCCAAGTGTTTGGAGAAGGGTTCTGTATGTTTGCTCAAGTTACGCCTTTTAAGTAGTTTTTTTTTCTTTTAAAGTATTCTGACAGTAAATGGATAATTGGAACTGGTGTGATTGGACCAATAAAACTGGGAAAACACAGCTGATACGGGCTCAAACTAACAGATGAAATGATAACATTCATGTAAACCCATGGAGGGGAAAAGGTGAAATACAATATACTAAGCATTTTAATGCATTGGTGGTCAGTAAATTATCATTACAAACAAGTACAGTGAATTTTATGACATGATAGTCAATATCAGTTATGATGTATTTAAGTAGTAAATATGAAGACAAAAGTGGCATATAATAGAGAAGTTAGAATTGAGAAAGGTAATCTCTCCTTTTGGGAATTGTTCTTTTATTTATTGACTTGAAATAATTTTTGTACTTTGTTACATTATTAGTATTATGCTCCATTTTGTCTTATTCATGTGTATTCTAGGAGAAGCAATATGGACTAATGGAGAGAAGGAGTCTGGAAGACCTGAGTTCAAGTCCTCCCTCCACATACTAACTTTGTAGCAATAGACAAAGAATGACAATGAAAGCCTGTTAAGTCTTAAGTGTTTTAACAAATTAATTTAAAATATTATCAAGAATTTATTTTTCTTCCTCCTACCTACTTCCTTTCATTGAGAAAAAAACAAAACCACTATACAAAATATGCATAGTAAAACAAAACAAATTCTGAAATTATCCATGTTTAATATAAAAAATGATAATGCTCCAAAAATTAATTTATTTAGGGTCATATTAAACTACCAAAGGATTGCTTCATAGAAATTAAATGAAATGTATGGCAAGAAACAAAAGATCATGTGTCTAAGTCTATAAATTAAGAATGAGTGGCTGATTTGCTTCGTTGGACACTCTATACTTGTAGTTTGCCTACATAGAGATCATCTTAGATTTGGGGCTAATAAAAAAGAGAGGAGAAGGCAAGGAAGGCAGAATGAGCAAAGATAAAAATGATTATAAATAGTTTGAAGCAAAGAATTTTCTTTTTTTATATGCAAGCTAGATGGTCCAATGGATGGTATGCCCAGCCTGAAGTCAGGAAAGTCTGAATTCAAATATAGTTTCAGACACTAACCATGTGACATTGGGCAAATCACTTATTCATTTGCCTCATCTTCCTAATCTCTCAATGGAGCTGGAGAAGGAAATGACAAACAACTCCAGTATCTTTCCCAAGAAAACCCCATATGGGATAAGGCTGGGACTTCCAGGGTGGAAACAAGATGGAGGCTTGAAGTGAACATGCTCTAAGAGCTTTTCCCCACCAAAGACAAATGAAGCCTCTACACTAATATTCAAGATACAGATTCCACAATGAAAAAGACAAGATTGAAAGTTTTCAGTGGTAAACAACATGGAAGATCTTCAGTGAAGGTCTGTTTCTTTGGAGGAAAAGGGGAAGTACATCCCAGCTAGGTGGGAGAGCAGGAAAACCAATGGAAAACTTTTAGCCACAGTGCAGTCCAGGTCCCAACAACTTGATAACAGCAGAGGTCTTGGCAGCTAGATAGCAAGCGAGCAGGGAGGGTCCCAACCCCAAACACAATCTGATACCTGAGAACACTAGGGCAAAAGACAGGACTAGATCTGGAACAAACCACTGCTAAGTCAGAACCTAGACACAAAAAAGGAAATAAATCTCTGCAAAGGAAAGACCTGGACTGCATAGATAATATTTTGACCAATGCAGGGATCAGATCCCAGCCTCAGAATAAAACTTGGATCTATACTCCCTAGTATAGGGAGCAGAGTAAAATAACAAAGATGGAGGAGGGGGAAGGGGATCCAAGATGGTGGGAAGAGAACAGCCTCTCTTAGGAGCTCTTTCCAAAATATTTCAAATACCTTAAAATTATAACTCTAAATTTTTGGGAGACAGAACCCACAGAAAGATCCAGTGAGGCAATTCTCCAGCTCAAGTAACCTGGAAAATATTGGGAAGGATCTGTTTCATGGGGTTGGAGGGGCAGCACTGGAGCCAAGGAGCTTCAGTCTTCTGGGAACGGCCCCAGGACAGCTGGGTCCCTAGGAGCTCTGGCTTCCAGCAGCAGAAGCAGTTTCCTGACCTGCCACCCCAGGGAGCACTGAGCACAATTTAGAAGATCAGCAGGAAGACCTCTACCAGAGTGACCACACAGCCCAGGTCAGTGTGGCCCTTCTCAACATGCAGCCCTCAACACAGCCCAGATCCCAGGAAATGGAAGCAGGCCTATGAAGCCATCCAGCACCAGGGCCAGTGCTCTGTCCACTGTGCCACTAGGCTTCCCCATAGCACATTTTTGAAGAGTGTCAGAGTTAAAGGAGAGAGAAAATATAATAGATGGTACTGGGGAGGAATGGATGGAGGGAATTACAGTCAGCAACAGCAACTGTGGAAGTAACTTCTCTAATGGACTTATGATAAACAATATGATCCACCTGAGACAGAGCAGATGGTGTCAGAACACAGACTGAAACACATTTTTTCCTCTTTCTTTAACTTTATTTCTCATGAGGCTTCATATTTTTTTGTGGGGGAGGTGATATTATGTTTACTCTTAAGCAAAAATATTTTAGTAAGTGTAAATCAATTAAAGAACATTTTAAAAATTAACAAAAAATAAATAAAATAAAATAATAAAGATGAGCATAAAAGCTAATAGAGGGCTGACTATTGAAAACTGAATTGCAGATAAGATGATAAAAATGACAAGTCAAAAGAAGAAATCAATGAAAAATAACTCACAGGGAAAGTCTCAAAAGAGTCTATGAATTGGATTCAAATCCAAAAGCTCATAGAATAACTTAAAAAAGATATTAAAATCCAAAACAGAGAAGAAGAAGAAAAATGGAAAAAAGAAATAAGTCATGCAAAAAAATTATGAAAAATTGATCAGAGCATACAGCACCTTTAAAAAGGAAACACAAGGGGCGGCTAGGTGGTGCAGTAGATAAAGTACCGGCCCTGGAATCAGGAGTATCTGGGTTCAAAATCGGTCTCAGACACTTGATAATTACCTAGTTGTGTGGCTTTGGGCAAGCCACATAACCCCATTGCCTAGCAAAAAAAACAGGAATCACAAAAGATAATTGAAGAAAATAAAACCCTAAAAATTAATTGAACATATAGAAGTCAATGAATCTACTAGATTACAAGATTCCATTAAATATTCATCCCCTTGACCCAGCAATTCCAATTCTCTGTCTATATCCAGAAGAAATTATAAAAAAGAGAAAAATCCTACATGTTTCAAAATATTCAAAGCAGCTCTGTTTTTGTAGTAGCAAAACATTGAAAACTGAGGAGATTCCCATCAATTGGGGAATGGCTAAATAAGTTATGAACATGTATACTATGGAATACTATTGTTCTATAAGAAACCATAAATGGTCGGAATCTAGAGAGGTATGGAAGGAATTACAGGATCTGATGCTGAGTGAAGGGAGTAGAACCAAGAGAACAATAACATTGTGAGATGAACAGCCTTGATGGAAGCAGCTCCTCTCAGCAGTCTAGAGACTAGGACAATTGTATTAGATTGACTATGAACTATATTATCCCCATCCCCATCCAGAGGAAGAAAAACAAAGCAAAGCAAAAGCAAAAAAAAAAAAAACCTTTCAGAATCTGATGAACAATTTATAAAAATTATTTCTTATGTATTTCTTTCCCTTAATCCTAATTCCTCAAACTGAAAATTACTAATCTGTACACATGTTTATCAAAATATGCATGTACAATGCTAACTTGACTGTTCACTGCTGAGAGGAGAGGGGTGAGAATGGAGGGTGGAAGGAAATTTTGTAACTTAAAAATCTACATATGCGTATGGATGAAAATAAATAAATAATTTTTAAAAAATGATTCTATCAAACAAAATAAAAAGCTTGAAAAACTTGAAGAAAATAAATGACCTGGAAAATAGATCCAGAAGAGATAATCTGGAAATCATCAGACTACTAGAAAACCTATATCAAAAAAAGAACCTAGAAAACATCATGCAGGAAATTTTCAGGGAAAATTGTCCAAATCTTCTAGAAGACCATATAACCACCAAAAGAATATAGAGAACCCCTCCAGAAAGAGACCCCAGAATAAAAACTCCAAGGGTTGTTATAACCAAATTCCAGAACTGTCAAATAAAGGGAAAAATTCTGCAAGCAGCTAAAAGGAAACAAGTACAAAGGAATTACAACCAGACTCACACAGGACCTATTAGTCTCAACATTGAATGATTGAAGGTCCTGGAATATCATATATAGAAGGGCAATGGACCCGGGATTACAATCAAGAACTTACTACCCTGTAAAATTCAGCATATACTATCAAGGGAGAAGTTGGATGTTCAACAAAATAGAGGATTTCCAAAATTTTCAGATTTCCTGAAATTGTATACAAGGGAAGTGTGGAAACACAGGCTATTCTAACAGCCCTGCCACCTGGACAGTCTCAGGAGCTGGCATGCTGCCCTGAGAGATAAGGTGAGCCAGAGTCCTTGGGAGCTGGTCATTCTGCCCCGCAGCCCAAGGGCACAGGACACAGCTGTGTTTTACCACCACCCCCAATGTACGCCTTATCCTGTAATGTAAAATGTTGCACTCACACCTCTTGTACACCCCCCCATTCCCTCATTTTCTTTGTTCTACCCCGGAAGACCTAACAGTATATATGTAGAAGCTAAGCAGTAATAAATTCGAGTTGGAGGCATAATGCAGTGGTGGCTTGACTCCTTATTCTCAGCTCCCCTCCCGGAGAGAGGTTGTTGCTGTGGGCCCCAAGTTGAAGCAAGCTGCAACAGGGAAGCTACAATAATTTTAATTCTTGAGAATTTTATTTCTCTTAGGATATTTAAAGGGTCGAATATAATTGAAGAGATTGAACTTAGAGGATATTGGGTCTTGTCTTTCCATTGAAGAGTAGACATTAAGATGATATCACTATGTTTGAAACAAAAACTCCTGGTGAAATGCAGGGGTATTAACTCTAAACTTCAGTGTCTCTATCCTTTGACCCACTTTAATTCTGCTGTGCTGACAAAGTACAGCACCTCTGATGAGAGAATCATAAACTGGCTGTCATGACTCAGTGTCTCCCATAACTCAACTCATATGTAAAGTTCTCAAGTGAGACCTTCAGAGCTTCCCAGTACTTAGAGTCCTTTGAGATACTTTTAGTTAAAATCAAGCAATCAATCTGTGATGGTATTTTGATTACACTTTGAACTTATCAAGGAATCAATTAATCAAGCCCTGATAAATGATACCTGATTAATAGAACTTGAGTTTTAAATAACAACAAATGATGAAGCACAAAGATTTATAATTTTAGAGGGAAAGAAGGTAGGTTGTGAAAACTGAGTAAATTCTATTCAAAAGATTTGACCCAGCAAGGGAATAAGATACATTCCCACTTGGGCTTAAAAATCTATCCTATCTACAGGGAAGGGGGGAGATGGGTGAAGGAAAAGGTTAGGGAAGAAGGGACTGATTAAAGGAAAGGTGAAGCTATGTGAAAATAAATTGGAAGTTAAATTTTAAAAAGACAAGGTAATGGGAAAAAGCCATAAAACTTTGGTGAGGAAGGATAAGAGAAAAGGAAAGAGAAAAATATAAATGGAAAAAATATGGAGGGAAATAGAGAATTAGTAATAAACCAAAAATAATTAAAAACAAAATACAATTTTAAATAATGGGTGGATCAAACAGCAAATAATAGAAATAATCAATAATTATATCTAAGAAAATGATACTAATGAGACATCATACCAGAATTTACTGGATGCAGTCAAAGTTGTGCTGAGGGGAAATTTTATATATCTCTAAATGCCTCTATGACTAAAATAATGAAAGAGGAAATCGATGAATTGGGTATGAAACTTAAAAAGCTAGAAAAAGTACAAATTAAAGAACCCCAATTAAATATCAACTTAGAAATCAAGGGAGAGATTAATAAAACTGAAAGCAAGAAAACCATTGATCTAATTAATCCTTGGTTAATCTGATTTAAAAAAAGAAATAAGGTAACAAAATTACAGTATCAAAAATGGAAAGGTTAAACTAACCACCAATAAAGAGGAAATTAATGAGATAATGCATGGCTACTTTGCTTAATTGTATGCCAATAAATTGGATAATTGAATGAAATGGATGAATATTATAAAAATACAAATTGACCAGATTGACAGAAGAGGAAATAAAATACTTAAATAGCCCCTTTGCAGAAAAAAGAAATTGAGGAAACCATCAATAAACTTCATAAGAAAAAATCTCCAGGTCCAGATGAATTTACAAGTGAATTCTACCTAACATTTAAGGAAAAATTAATTCTGTTTCTACATAAACTATTTTGAAAAAAATAGCAGTTCTGCCAAATTCCTTTTATTACACCAATATGGTGCTGATATCTAAACCAGGAAGAATCAAAATGGACAAAAAAATTATAGACAATGTCCTTAATGGTTATTGATGCAAAAATCTTAAATAAAATTTTAGCAATGAGACTACAGCAAGTTATTACTAGAATAATACAGCATGATCAGGAAAGATTTATATTAGATTGGCAGGGATTATTCAATATTAGAAAAACACAGCACAATTGAAAATAACAATGGTAAAACCAACAGAAATCACATGATTATCTCTAGATGCTGAAAATACCTTTGATAAAATACATTATCCATTCTTATTAAAGACACTAGAAGGTTTAGGAATAGAGTTTTTGTTAAAATAATAAACAGTATGTAGATAAAACTATCAATAAATATTATATGTAATGGGGATAACCTAAAGGGGATGGAACAAAGATGCCCATTATTACCAATAGTAATCAATATAGTATTAGAAATTCTAGCTGTTGCAATAAGAGAAGAAAAAGAAATTGAAGGAATCAGAATGGGCAATGAGGAAGCAAAGTTTTCACTCTTTGCAGGGGATATGATGGTTTACTTAGAGAACCCAAGAAAATCATCCAAAAACCCTCCTTGAAACAATTAACAAATTCAGCAAAGTAGAAGGATATAAAATAAATTCACATAAATCATCAGATCAAGAGATAGAAACTTCCATTTAAAGTAACTATAGATAACATTAAATACTTGGGAATCTACCTCCAATGACAACCCCAGGAACTGTATGAACACAATTATAAAGCACTTCTCACCCAAATAAAGTCAGATCTAAAAAATTGGAAAAATGTCAATTATTCATGGTTAGGTCGAGCTAATATAATAAAAATGACAATTCTACCCAAATTAAATTACTTATTCAGTGCCATACCAATCAAACTACCAAATAACCATTTTAACCAAGCTAGAAAAACGTAGGAACAAAATTCATCTGGAGCAACAAAATGCCAAGAATAGCAAGGGAACTGATGGAAAAAAGTGTAAAGGAAGGTAGCCTAGACCTGGCAGATCTAAAGCTATACTATAAAGTGAAAATCATCAAAAATGCCTCAAATTGGTTAAGAAATGGAGTAATGGATCAATGGATTAGGATAGGTTCAAAAGAAACAGTAGTAAATAACAGCTGTGATCTACTGTTTGACAAACCCCAAAACATTAGCTTCTAGGATAAGAACTCACTATTTGTCAAAAATTGTTGGAAAAACTGAAAACTAATATGGCAAAACTAGGCATAGACCCACATTCCATACCCTATACTAAAATAAGGTCATAATGTGACCAGGATTTGGACATAAAGATTGATAATATAGATAAATTAATAGATCAAGAAATATTCTATCTATTAGATCTATGGAAAAGGAACAAATTTATGACCAAATAAGAAATAGAGTACATTATAAACTGGAAAAGGAATGTTTTTGACTACATTAAATAAAAAAAAAGTTTGCACTAATAAAATCAATTAGAAGGAAAGCAGAAAGCAGAAAGCTGGGAAATTTTACAACTAGGAGTTATGATAAAGGTCTCATTTCTATAATATAGAGAGATTGCATCAAATTTATAAAGTTACAAATCATTCCCCAATTGATAGTCAGAGGATATGAATAGACAGTTTTCAAATGAAGAAATCAAAGCTATATACAATCATGAAAAAATGCTCCAAATCATTATTGATTAGAGAAATGCAAATTAAAACAACTCAGACCTATTAGATTGGCTAAGATGAAAGAAAGGGAAGAGTTCAATGTTGGAGAGGTTGTGGGAGGATTGGAACATTGATGCATTGCTGGTACAGCTGTGCATGGATCCAACCATTCTAGAAAGCATTATAGAACTATGCCCAAAGTGTAATAAAACTGTTCATACCCAACAATTTGACCCAACAATTCCAATTCTAGGACTATATCTAGAAGAAATTGAAAAAAATGGGAAAAGTCCCCCAAGTTCCAAGACATAGAAGGTCTTTTTTTTAAATGGCAAAGAATTGGAAATTGAGGGGATGCCTATCAACTGGGGAATGGCTAAACAAGTTATACACATGAATACTATGGAATATTATTGTTCTATAAGAAACCATAAATGGTCAGAATCCAGAAAAGCCTGGAATGAGTTACAGGATCTGATGCTGAGTGAAGAGAGTAGAACCAAGAGAACAAAGTACACATCAAGAACCACATTGTGAGATGCCAGAGAGCTAGGACAACTGTATTAGACTGGCTATGGACTATATTATCCCCATCCAGAGGAAGAAAAACAAAACAAAACAAAAACAAAACATTTTTCCTTCAGAATTTGATGAACACTTTATAATAAATATCTCTTATTTGTCTCTTTCCCTTAATTCTAATTCCTCATAGAGAAAGTGAATAATATGCAAACATGTTTGTCACAAATATGTAGTTACAATGTTAACCTGACTGCTGCTAAGGGGAGGGGGGGTAGGAAGGGAAGATGGAAGGAAGTTTTGTAATTTAAAAACACACATATGCATATGAATCAATGCTGCAAAGTGTTCATAGCATGTATTTGTAAAAATATCTTTAAAAAGAAGAAAATCCCACATGGGTTCATGAAGAGTTGGACACAACTGATAAATGACTGAACACATACACAGCATCACTTGATTTTCATAATAACCAAGTCATGCAAGGGCAATTATTATTCCCATTTTACAGATGAAAAAACTAAGGTAATCCAAAGTAAAATGACTTGCTTGGAGTCACACAGCTGATAAGAGTATGAGGTTGAATTTGAACTCAGGTTTTTCTGATTCCAGGTCCAGTCCTTTATACACTGTTCCACTCAACTATCACATAATGGAGATGACATATCTGGGTCATGGAATAGAGGAGAAAATGCTAATTTGAAAAATAAAGATACTCTTTCTTTGTTGAAAATAAACTTTTCTTTGGTGAACCCCCCTGGAGTGGCAGAAGATGCAGAGAGTACCAATATGGTCAATTTTCTCTCTTTTTTAAGAGGAGGGATGTTAGTTATTCTTATTAATAAAAATACCACATCCTTAGTTATAGGTATTATTTTCTTTCTGATTCTAATAATCTCATAACTTATAATCTTATTGTGTACATGGGCAGAATTTGTACATTTCACAGAAAGAACAATTGATCTCTGGATATCCAGTCCTGTCATTTGATCTTAGTTCGATCTTGGGCAAGTCTTGACACCTTGGTGTGAGTGAAATCTCAATAACCTTATGATGTCTAATGATGTTAATAGATTTTTGAGAGAATTAATGGACAGATATGAATCATAAAATAATAGACTAAAATTGGCAGAGACAACCTTTGTGTGAGAATGCAGTAGGAAAGGGAGGGGCTTGGGGAGGGCTTCAGTCCCCATGAATTTCATCACATTGATGAAATTATGATTCCATAAAAATCCTTAAATGCTCTCAAAACTATTTATTCATTGAATTTGCAAACCTCCATTTCTGGCTACAAAAAGACATTCAGTTCTCATGCCAAGATATAATACTTAAGCATAATATTTAGGGCAAGTGATTACAAGTGAATTGTATTATAACATACATGAATATCACACAAAGAGCTTTAAAAATAATAAAACAACTAGGTACTTTTCAAAAATTCTATGTTTTCTGCCTCCTTTGAATACTCTCCAATTACTACTTGATTGTTAATAATTTGGTGTTTTTATTTAGCCTTTCTCTGTAATTACTTTCAGAGCTGGGTTACATTGCCCAGCTGAGGCATCTTGGGCAAAGAATCAGCATTAGAGAATCTCAACATTGGTCGCCATGAGGATGCTGATGATACAAATCAACACCTGAAATGCATAGCGAGCATCAAACCATGTAGCTTCGCCAGAGAACACATTAAAGAGCTTGTTTGTTTTGTAGAAGCTTCCTCCCATGATATCTAATTGTTTTTTGAACGCCCACATATAAAATTCTTAAAATAGGCCAGGGAAAGCTAGTAACAGAAAGGAATAAAGGGAAGAGTAGGAACTATTTATAAAATAACAACCATGCACCAGACATTATGCATAACATTTTAGAAATATTATCTCATTTGCCCCTCACACAAAACTTGGAAATTGGTAGTCTTATTATCCTTATTTGGTGAGGAAATGAGGCAGGTAGAGGTTAAGTCATTTACCTAAGGATAGATATCCGAGGCTGGATTTGAACTCAGATCTTTCTGACTCCAGGTTCATCACTCTATCTAATATGCCACCTAGCTGTATATAGAGAATGAAACCCCATCCTTAAAAAATTTCTAATCACTCTCCTTAACTACTTCTCTTGCCTTTTCTTCTCTTTTTATTGACTTGTACCTATCATGGTATCTATATAGGGACTCCCATTGGGGAAACTGTCCCCTGAGACAGATCAGCAACTCCTCTTTAATTTATAGCCTTAGATTCATAACTGGATCATTTAACTATTTCAAAGCTAATGACTTGCAGTTTGTATTTAGAGTTGAAATTGAACTGCTGACTGAAAGTAATATTTAGTAATATTGTTATCTTTTCAGGGTAAGAATCACTGAGCCTACAAATATGGCAGGGAGAAAACTGTAGATTAATATGTGAAGAGCATAAGTTTCCAACCTGAATGCTTTTGGCTCAAGAATATACCTGTGCAACACACATAAAAGGTTAACCTCAATAACAATCACCCTCCTTTGTAGTTCTATAAGGTTTTATGTATTTTATCCCAATTGAGCAACATAAGAATGAGGTGAGATACATTCTGGTTATTATTAACACTGTTGAAGATGAATGCAATTCAGATATATGGAATATAAAAAGAAAAATCAGCGTATCTCTACTATTCAATCACATGAGTATGGATAGTCCAAGTTCACACATGCATGCCTCCATTCCAAACACACTTCCTATTAAATGCTTGGATTTTAGCATCCTCCCCCCAAATTTCCTTTTTTTGTAACTGTTACAAATCATTGAGAGTAAGTAGAGAAAATGTAGTGCACTGGATTTAGAGTTGTAAAGTCTTGGCTTGGGTCTCAAGTGCCATGATTTATAGTCCTAATGACTAATGTGGATAGTGGTAGAGTGGATATAGCCTGAAAACGGTTTTGCCTCAAACTCTTTTTTTTTTTTGCTTTTTGAAAGGCAATGGGGTTAAGTGACTTGCCCAAAGTCACACATGTAGTTAACTATTAAGTGTCTGAGGCAGAATTTGAACTCAGGTTCTCTTGACTTCAGGGCTGATGCTCTATCCACTGTGCCACCTAGCTTCCACAGCCTCCTAGCTACCCCTGCCTCAAACTGATATTAACTGTACGCATAACAGGTTTGCCTTTAATGAAAGGAGAATTTAGTTCATCCATTATTCTTTTTTTAATTTAAAGTTTTTTTATTATTCTAATTAGATGCAAAGATAGTTTTCAAGATTCATTATTTGTAAGATTTGCAGTTCCACATTTTTCTCCCTTCCTCCTTTTTCCACCTCCCCTTGACAATGTCAAATCTGACATAACTGTGTTAAACATAATTCCATATTAGCCATATTGTGAAAGACAAATCAGAACAAAAGGGAACAAAAACAATGAAAGGGTGAAAAAAGCAAGGCAATATAAAACATTAAAACAAAATTGTTAATGAAAGACAGTATACTTTGGTCTGCTTTCAGACTTCACAGTTCTTTCACTGGATGTTGATGGTATTTTTCATCACAAATCCTTTAGAATTGTCTTTGATTATTGTATTGTTGAGAGCTAAGTTCATTTTATTTGATCTTCATGCAAGATGCCTGTGAATATTTAATGTTCTGGTTCTGCTCATTTCACTTAGCATCAGTTCATGTAAGGTTCTCCAAGTTTTTCTGAAGTCCTCCCACTCATGATTTCTTATAGAATAATAGAACTCCATCACATTCATTTACCACAATTTGTTCAGCTATTCCCCAATTGATGGGCACCCCCTCAATTTCTTTGTCACTACAAAGAGAGCTGCTAAAAATATTTTTGTAGTCATGGGTCTGTCTTTGGTTTTTTTTTAGGTTTTTGCAAGGCAAATTGGGTTAAGTGGCTTGCCCAAGGCCACACAGCTAGGTAATTATTAAGTGTCTGAGACCGGATTTGAACCCAGGTACTCCTGACTCCAAGGCCAGTGCTTTATCCACTACACCTAGCCGCCCCCTCTGTTTGTCTTTTTATCCTTTATTCTTGAAGAGGACCAATGACATCAGAAAGGTGATATCCTGACTTGTCCTGAATTGGATTTAAGGGAGTCAGAAATGTATAAACTCATCAGTCAAACACTATCCTCCAGAGTCATCAGAGTCCAATGCAAACCACTAGGCCCCTTGAAATGAGGAAAATGGGCAGTATCAATCTTCTAGCGTCATGGTGAGGATCAAAAGAAACAAAAATTGTAAAGTGTTTTGGCATACAGTGGGTGCTACTTGGATATTAGTTATTATTAGCTATTGTTGTATGTGATTTGGGATTAAGTCACTCAGGCTCTCAGGGATTTAGTTACCTGTGTCAGTGAAATGAGGGGGGTGCTAGCTGGTGCCCAAGGTTGTTCTTCCAGTTCTAAATCTTTAATCCTGTGATTCTATGATCACATTTCAAGTTGCATTAATTCTCCAAACCCTCAAGAAGTAAAGGCAATATCTCCCCAACCTCCCCCCCCCAACCCCACCCCTACAACTCAAGGATTTTATGAGGTTATGGGGTGAAAATGCTATAAAAATACACTTTTGATATAGTTTTTAATTCAATTAGTTTTTTATTTTAGAAATACTTACTTCAGATGATGATTCTCTGTTAATATTTAGTATCAAAAGTCACTGCTTAACATGGAGAGGAGGAGGAGGAAGAAGAGGAAAAGACCTGTACTTGCAGCCAGGGTGGATTGCAGAAGACGATGAGGGAGAAAAAAAATCCATATACAAAAATATGTCTGTCAAAAATGATGAGTCAAAGGATAATCTGTGCAACCAACTTAGATCTTAAGGAGCCTGGAAAAGAAAGTAGGGAATAGTATTCTATCTTCTTCCAAAGCTGTGTTTAAGTTGTGATAAGGCAACATCATAAATAACATACATTTTTTCATAAAGAAAAAGTCATATGTCTGATATTTATTAGACATGTCTTCCTTTTGGGTAGTTCCAAGATTGTTATTTGCTTGGAGTAATGTATTATTGCTACCATTGTTCTGTTAGAACTTTCTAACAGAGTACTTGGTCAAAATGGGGATGAGATTATGAAGATGAAAAATTTCAATTCACACGATGTGGGGTATCATGGAGATAAAGAGGATCTTATCTATGATACCAGGTGCTGTAGGGCCATCAGATTCCATTCAATTTATTTTTTTCTATTATAAAAACAGGAGGGAGACATTTTCATTTGAATTTAAGGGGAAATTAATGCTTTGTTTTATAAAGGATAATTAATATAGTATTCAAGTGAAGTGGGTTTTTTCCCCCAATAAATCATCTCTTAAATTATCCCAAAAAACCAAAAGAATAGCCTTGAATTATTCTCTTTAGGTAAGGAATCAAAGTCATCAAAGAAGTGTTTATCTACCCCTTCTCCCCCCATATCCTTTGGGATTCTATCTATATAAAAAATGTAAATCAGATTCCATGGGGGAGGGAGAAAATAAATTTCCAATATATAAAGATCCCATCAGAGAAATAAAGGTCTTGCTTTTTAATACAGCAATGATAATCACCTCTAATTGAAGACATATATGTGTGATGTAATTCGAATTCATTTATATTGCTCAATGTGGAGGATTTTTCTTACAGTTTAAAAATTCAATAAGCAATAAAAACAAAACAAAACATACCCTTAAAAACATAATATGATGGGGTCATTGAAACCACAAGATCTGTTTACTGAGTTGTTTCAGTTCTGTCTGTCTCTTCATGATCTCATTTGGAATTTTTTGGCCAAAATATTGGAGTGGTTTATCATTTCCTTCTCCAGATCATTTTGTAAATGAGGAAATTTTGGCAGAGTGAAATGACTTGCCACGTAGTCAAAAGAGTCACAGCTAGTAAGTGCCTGAGGCCATATTTGAACTCCAGAAGATGGTCTTCCCAGCTCCATGTACTCTAAAACCATTTGTTAGTCTCTATATAATGAATCCTAGCAGTCAGAACTTAACAAGTCCCATTAAATCTTCTGCTTGAGAGGTGGCCGTCACTCTGTTTTTAAATCCCCAGGGATGAGCACAAGACCTTGCTGTACTCAATCAATAAATGTATCCCAGAATTTTATTTCTAGCCTTATTCTCTCTGCTAAGCATCTGTGTAGCATCAACAGTTGAATTGTTGGATATTTCCAGATGAATGTCCCTTGGGTATTTAAAACAATTTATCTTTTCATCATCACCACCACCCTGATCCTTGAAGTCAAATCTGTGGGTTAAACCATTCTTTCAAGTTATCCAGGTCCATAACCTTGGAGTTAATCTTAACTAGTCAATTCTCATATATCCAACATATTCAGTCAGTGTCCAAGTCTTCTCTATTCCACCTCCATAGTAATTGTCTTCTCTCCAGTCATGCGGTCAAGAGATTCATGATTTCTTCACCTCTCACCTGAACTAGTGCAGTAACCTCCTAATTGATCTCATCTCAAGTCATACTCTCCTTTAATCAATTGACTACATACCTGCCAAAATGATATTCTTAAAGCACATTCTGATCTTAAAGCACATTCTGATTTTATTTCCCTGGTTTAATAAAGCCAGTGAATCATTATCTCTAGAAATAAGTACAAATTTACTTTTTTTGGCTTTGACTTTGACAACCTAATCCTATCCTATATATATATATATATATATATATATATATATATATATATATATATATATATATATATATAGGATGGGATCATATATATATACATATATATCCTATATATACACAAACACACACATATATATATATACATATATATGTATATATACAGGATGGGATTATATGTGTGTGGTGTGTGTTTGTGTGTGTGTGTGTGTGTATATCTCCTGATTATATAACATTACCTTTTATTTTTTATTTTTTTAAGGTTTTTGCAAGGCAAATGGAGTTAAGTGGCTTGCCCAAGGCCACACAGCTAGGTAATTATCAAGTGTCTGAGACTGGATTTGAACCCAGGTACTCCTGACTCCAGGGCCGGTGCTTTATCCACTGCACCACCTAGCCACTCCAACATTACCTTTTATACTCTTTATATTCTAGTCAAAATATTTACTATTCCCTGGACATTATATACCATCTTTAATCTCTGTTGAAGAATTATTACAATGTTGTGCATTTTTCTGGTTTGGATAAGGAAGTTATTATCAAGTGGAAGACAGACTTGTGGACATGGAAAAAAATCAGGAGTAATTTAGAACAGGGAGATGACTGAAGATTAGCAGGAATGGCAAAAGACAGTCTCGTTACTTAAAAGGTAAAAATATGGAAGAAAAGAAAATTCTTGAGCCATGATGATGTCTTGTGAATGGAGCATTTTAAGTTGGTTCAATACAGGTTAAGCTTATCCTCCCCAGAAAAATTGATCTTTTTTCATGGGAACATATTTCCCCACAATTTCCTCAGGTTTAGCAGTAATTAGTTTACTCACAGGCCTATGCAGTTCTCTAAAAAGCAAACCAAGATAAGATGGGTTTTGATTCTACAATGTATTTTTTTCCACTTTGATTTCCCATCCCTGGAACGCATTCCTGTCTCATTTCTGCTCTTAGAATGTCTCACTTGACTTCCCTCAAGCTCCCTGAGAGGAACAATTTGTTTCATTTTTGCATTTGTATTTCCAGTGTCAGCATGGTATCCAGCAAATAATATGTAATAATAATAAATGATTGTCAATTGATCAATCATAATTCATTATTTATTATGATTTTAAATTACTATTATCAAGACTCAAGAAAGTCTCAAAACATATAAAAAGCAAGTTAATTCATTCACAATGATTATGTGGATTTGGAATGAGAGGTAATGGGAATTTAAATCCCTGCCACTTTATAAATGTATGAGCCTCAGATTTCTTTAACTGCAAAATAAAGGGGAGTTGGAACAGATCACCTCTAAAGCACCATCCAGCTCTAAATGGATATTTGATTTTGAGTCATTCCTACTCCAGATAAAATGCTGTAAGATATCCATTCCAGGCTAAATCATAAATGAGGAGGTACTGATGCAGTATCAAGATGTTAACAATGACAATCCCTCCACCAAGGATGAACATCTCATTGGAAATACTTGTAAAATGGGCCAGGCCCCTGGGGATTTTAAGTATCTAATCCCAATAATAACCAGTTGGTGAGTTTAAGAGAGTTAAAGAGAAAGCCAAGAATTGAGGAAAACAACCCCTCTTTTCCTCTTGGGTGAATGAATGGGTAGACTCCTGTGGAGTCTCAATAAATCCCACTCTGTGGGAAGTTTGTTCAACTGAGCTCCCAAAGGTTTCTAATCTCCCAAATTTTATTGTTCCCTAAATCCTTCCTTCTTTGTGGTCAGAGACCATGAGTTAATCTTCTCAGGATCTTTTTTAATTGTACACGTGCCACTGTAGTGAAGTAAAGAGCTTGTTTCTTCCTTTACTTCTGGCATTCTCTTGAATTCATTCCAAGTTTTCAACTTCTGGCTATAATCTTAATTTAGCTATATAAAACCCCCAAGGGCAGATGGCCAATGTTTTTGCCCAGTCAATCAGGTCAGTCTTTCTGATTTAATCAGAATGTTTTTTCAAACTTCAGTTAAAAGACAATGGGATTGTTCATGCCACATCAAGAGTGGCACTTCAAAGTGAGCTGGGAGCAAAGAGAGAGTGGTGATCAACCAACTATTCCCCTTTCTATATGACAACATGATTATTTTAATGATAAAATAATTGGGTTAGAAGGAATTATTCAACCAAGAATCAGATCCAATAATGATCCAGAAGGGTATTTTAGAGATGCATGGTTTTTAGGATCTATCTGTCATAAGGATAAAGCATATAGGTTTGACCCATGGCTCACATTCTTTTCTAGGAGAAAACAAAGGTTAGCACTGAAGTCTTTTACAAGCCACAACTACCAGACTCAGATGTAGTGGGTTCAGAATTGAACTTGTAGTTGGGAAATCTTGAGTACAAAGCCTAATTCAGAAACTGAATTGCTGTGTATGCCAGTCTCCATTTTGGCATTTGTAAAATGGAATAATAGGCCCTACATTATAGTATTTGAGGATCGTGTGTGTGTGTGTGTGTGTGTGTGTGTGTGTGTGTGTGTGTGACTTTGCAAATCTTAAATTTGTTATTTTTTTAGATTTATTCTTCCTTTACTCACTTAGAGTCAAACTGGCTACTTGTTGCTCCTTCACATCACAGTCTATGTCCCTCCTCATTCTTTTACAATTTGTTGTCTTTTTTCCTGCCCCTCCCCTCATCAATGCAGTCTATTTGCTTTCACTCTTAAGAGTTCCTCTAATGTATTAAAGCCCTTTCCAATGCTACTTTCTACAGAAGTTTATCTGGCCAACTGCCAATAATTTTACTCCAGTATTTCATATCTATGGTGCATCTGTCCAGGTTGATTTTTAGTGAATGCAGAATTGACCTCAAAATGAGAAAGACCTGGGTTCAAATCCCTTATCTGATTCATACTGGGTCTGTGACCCTGGGCAAATGACAGGACTCCCAGACTTCTCAAATGAGACTGTCCATGGCAGGATAAGGGGAGATGTACTGGTGGGAGGAAATTCCTCAGTGGGAGTTCCTTGAACAGATGAAATATCAGGAACATTAAAAAATGGTATATACAGTACTTGCCTCAGTAGTTCTTTTCACTATCGCTTTGTCTTCCAAGATCAGTAGGCATGGACCCATAACTGGCCATTAGGAAATGCTTGATTGAATAATAACATTTAATTATGAACTTATTAAAGAAAAAGCATACATTCAGAATCATAAAGGCTAGACTCTACTCTTCCCTCTACAGTCTGCAACAGGAAGAACTTTAAGACATTATAAACAAACAAATTTTATTTCTCCCAGTAACCATAGGTTCATAGCCCACAGGGGTCACTGTTTGAGCCCTGGTTTCTCAAAGTAAGGATAAATCCCAATCGTTTCTGTTTTGTCCAGAAACCCTGAGGGTCTTCTCTTCCTAGACTGATTTTCTTTTTGGATTAGATAGAAAAGGCCATTCTTTGCCTCATTTTTTGCCTACATTGAATGAGTGTTGCCTCAGTCACACTCAGGCCTGGGAAAGACCTTATGTCAAAAACATCAAAGACTATCAGAAGTCACACCTAGACAGTCATTAGTTTGAAGGGACCACAAGTTCTCTGCCTTACTCTAGGGAAGACACAAGCCCTTAGAGGTCATCTCTTGGGGGTGGGGGGAGTCAGCAGATAAGGTCTCCCACCTTCCTTCAAGTCCTGCCCCATTTTCTCCAAAGTCCTGGCTATTATTTTAACAAATTGTCTTTGCTCCCTCCTCCTTGCTCGGCAGTTGCGAAAACCTGGAGAAAAATAGGCTCTGCGGAGCTGGATTTGTTGGAGAAACTTGGCCTGGTTCTGATTGGTCAGATAAAGTCGGGGCTTCCAGGTCCCGGGGAGCCCACCCCCCTTCCTCTCCTTACCTCAGTTTTCACAGCTGCAAATTCGAGTTTGCACCAGAAGCCTGGCTTGGTCTCTGGCCTGGAAACCTTAGATTGTGTATTTCCCAAATCTGGGGAAATCTGCCCGGAAGGAGAGGAGATTCAAATTGTTTGGAGACAACTTTGGAACTCGCATTTGAACACAGCCATCTCGAGTGTTTCCAGCTGGCAGAAGCTTGCGTAGACCGGAGCACCGGACCCCTTTGTTTATTTATGGTTTTAAAAAGTTTAGCTGTTTTGCTCCCGGGAAGGCTCGGCTTCTGAGGTGGGGGGATCCGAGCGACTGAGAACTGAGGACTAACAAAAGCCATCTTGAAAGTTTAAACTTTAACAAAAGCCCCCAAACAAAACTCTGTTTGTTTCTTCCTCTCTGGATCCGGCTCAGCTTTTGTCACCAACTTCGGGAGGCAGGGTGCCCAGCTGCCCGCCCTGCCCCCCAACTCCCCAAAGCTGCCAACTTCAGAAACCTGTCACAAAGTCGCCGCGGCTCCCGCTAAGTCCGAGGCGCGAACGGGAAGGGACCGAGCGGGGCAGCCGCGCCAGACCCGAGCCCTTGACCTTGGGGCCGCCCGGGGCGGCGATGAAGCCCTCCTGGCTGCAGTGTCGGAAGGTGACGGGCGCGGGGGGACTCGGGGCGCCCCGGCAGGGCTCGGCGGCCGCCCGCGGAGTGGCCCCGGCCCGCCGCGCTTACCTGGCCCCCGCGCCCCGGCCCGGGCGCGGCCTCGGCGGCCCCGCGACCACCGACTACAAGACCCACTTCGCCGCCTCCGTGTCCGACCCCGAGAGGTTCTGGGGGAAAGCGGCCGAGCAGATCAGCTGGTACAGACCCTGGACCAAGACGCTGGAGGACAGCCACCCGCCGGCCACAAGTTGGTGAGCGACCCCCGGCCAGCCCTGGGGGGCGGGGGTGGGGGCAGCCGCTCCCTGGTCCTGCTGCCAGCGGCTTCCATCAGCGGCCGGGCGCGGACCTCAGTTTCCTCATCTGTAAAATCAGGCTGGTGAGCGAACTGGCCTCTGAGTAGCCTCCCAGCTTTCGGTCCAGGCATCTCGTCAAGGGTGCCAGCCAAAGGCCTGGCTTCTGCTTCAGCCCCCACTTCACTCTCTTGGAAGTCAAATGACTTGAGAGATGGGGCCATGCCTCAAACTTGAGTTTTCCCAGCTCCCAAACATACCCCACAGTCACCTCCCTAGTCGCCCTGGGGGGCCTAAACTGGAAACGAGGAATTTACTTTTTTCATATTTGTGTATTTTATATATATATATATATGTGTGTGTGTGTTTGTGTGTATATGTGTGTGTGTTATGTATGACTATATTTTACATCTAGCTATATGGATTATATGTGTAACTATATATCATATAGGTATAGTTACACGAGTTACCAAATAGTATATGTGAAGCTCTTTATAATCTATGTGCAACTCTCTCTATATATATATATATATATTGGCTCTATATAATATGTATGTAACTATATAACAATGCAGCTCTATGTAACACTAGAGTATAGCTCTATATTATAGGTGCAGATCTCTATATACTATAGGTGCAGCTCTGTACAGTTCTCTATGGAATATTGTAGAGGGTAGCTCTCTATAGAATATCTGATGTGTATAACTCTATATAACATAGTATGCAGTTCTATGTAATGTGTGTAGCTTTATATATGTGTAACTCTATAACATATATGTAGCTCTATATATTAGATCTTATTAGATACATCTAGTTAGTGTCTGAGACAGGTTTTGAACTCGGATTTTTCTTTGGATCCAAGCCCAAGGTTCCATTTGTGGGCAGCTAGATAGAGCACTAGCCTTATAGACAGGAGGACAAGAGTGCAAATGTGACCTCAAGTCACTTCACCCTGACTGCCTGGCATCCAGGGTCATCTCCAGTCTGGCCACTGGGCCCAGATGACTCTGGAGGAGAAAGGGAGGCTGAGGCTGGTGACTTAGTACAGGACCCCCTCACTCAAATCCAGTTCATGTGCTTGACATGGCATCATCTCCCTGATGTCACAGTCTTCTTGGAGATTCAAGGACAAACTTCATTACATATAGCTATATATAATATATAATACTCTCTCTCTCTCACATACACACATTATATAGCTAAACACACACACACACACACACACACACACACACACACACACACACATATATATATAGAATTATAAAGAGCTATACCTATAAAATATAGTCAGACATATGTTATATAGAGGTACACTATCATATAGAGTTGCACCTATAATATATATCAAGCTGTGCCTATAATATATTATATAGAGCTAAAAGTAAATGTCAAGTATCTGAGGTAGAATTCAAACTCTGATCTCCCTGACTCCAGGGACAATGCTCTATCCAGTGCACCACCTAGCTGCCCTAGTCATCTATATAATGTAGCTACATGTATATAAAGATTTCCCATATTATCTAATATATATATATGTATGTATGTATGTATGTATGGGAAAGAGCTCATTCACTCACTATTTTGCAAACCTGTCTTTTATTGTATGCATTTAAAAACAGTCCAAGAGGGCAGCTAGGTGACACAATGGATAGAGCACCAGCCCTAGAGTCAGGAGGATCTGAGTTCAAATCCAGCCTCAAACACTTAATAATTACCTAGCAGTGTGACCTTGGGCAAATCACTTAATCCCATTGCCTTGCAAAAAAAAAAAAAACTTAAAAAAATAGTCCAAGAAAGGATCCACAGGGTTCTGATTGTCAAATTTTTGTGTCCAAGACATTTTTGACTCACAGAGTTTGAGAGCTTTTAAGGGATCATCCCCTATGAACCTTCATGTTTTACAAATTAGGAAACTGAGGTCTAATCCTGCTTGCAGAACAAGTAAGGCATTCTGATTTCCTGAGGTCTTCAGAGACACAGATGAGAGTTCTTTGTTCTCTTCTTTTGGAAGATCAAACAGTGACATAATAAACTACTTTCTTTTCTTTTTTTTTTTTTAATTTAAGGCAATGGGGTTAGGTGATTTGCCTGAGGTCTTACAGTTAGGCAGTTATTAAGTATCCAAGGTCAAATGTGAACTCAGGTCCTCCTGATTCCAGGGCTTGTGCTCTATCCACATGTCACCTAGCTGCCCCTTCAAATTAAGCTGCTGACACTTTTCCATGCTAGTGAATGATAAAATATTCTCTCTTTTAAAAAGGCCTTTTTGTTTATTTGTTTGTTTTATTTAATTTATTTTTTCCCAATTACATGTAAAGGTAGTTTTCAACATTCATCTATTTGCAAGTTTATGAATTACATATTTTTCTACTATCCTAACTTTCCTCCCCACTCTCCATGGTGGTAAGCAGTCTGTTAAAAGTTATATACATGCAATCATGCTTAACATAAAAGGACCTTTCTGAAGTTCTTTCTTTTCATTCTAAATATATATTTCACCCTTACTGAATGAGTCATTTGATGGTACAATTAGTTAAGTCTTCATTATGACTAAGGAGTTTTGTTCATCAGCTTTTCTTATTCACACATACTTATACAGAGGAAGCCTGTAACTTCACTAGAGTGGAAAACTTTCTCCCAAATACTGATTGTACTTCTAATTGGAACATATATGGGTAGTAACTTGGACCTAGTTCTTCCTGGTCCCCAGATTCAGCCTCTAGCAAATATGTCAAATGGTCCTTCTCCAAAACAAATGTTACTGAAATCAAGAAGAGATTTGGCTGTACTTAACAGTTTGTTGTCCAATTTTGTATTGATGTGACAAAGACAGTACTATGATGCTGAAGATGAAGACCTGGCATAGTGTTACTTTCAGAATCCACACTTACAAAATGTCCCCAAAGTCTTAGTGCTGTTTTCAGCTAGGGGATGAAGTCAGCACAGTCCCAGCCTTAGATTTGGGAAGACTCAAGTTTTCTTACTGAATACTTAGTGACCTTGAATAGCTGAAAATGGCACTAAAACTTGGGGGGACAACCTTTATCAAGAAACCAAAGAGAAATTTGGTTTACATTCAAGTTGGGTTTGGGAGACTCCATTCCTTTGGAAGTATACATTTATTGAGTTCATTTGTATTAAAAGATGTGCCTCAAACTTAATTTTACATTTTACCAACTGGTTGACTGCATCATACATGTATATGTATGATGACATGATGGCTTAATTTGTTTCTGAAAAACCTGTTTAGGGTAAACAGGAACAGCTGACAGATTTAGGACAGTATATCTTGGAACCAAACTGAAGATCAATCAGTTACAGTGGATTGGAGTCGTTTGTTATGGGAAAAGAACTGAGCCTGGAATATCTAGCTGCAATGTGGAAAACAGCAACAATGACAAAAACACCTAGTAGCAACCTTAGGGAAAACCCCACAGTATACCTCCCAATATGGAGATATCTGTTGACATATTACCGATCCTTTGTGGAATCAAATTCCCCATGGACTAAATGTCTCTTTAAAAAGTTTCATGGAAAAATCCATTAGGTCATTACTTTTCTAACTTCAGTATATCAAGGGACCTTTAGCACTGCTAGTAATCCTTTTGATCACAGACCAGTATAGCATGGCATTTCTTACCTAGGAATTAGACACCAATAAGCCATCATTCAGGCAATTTTGCCCTGAAACAAAATCAGTCTTAAAATCCCTATTGTGTTTATGCCACTGACATCTTGACCTGAGCATTCTAGCCAGCTCACCTGTCCAGCCATGCCACCATTAATGGTTTGTTTCTCTTTCTCTCTAGATCTTGTAACCATATTTTAGACTTTCCTATGAGATATGACGGTAATGTTGAACTCCAATAGAAATGGAGCAACTGGGAATCAAAATGAATATAGCAAGGGGTTGGAGTGAAGAAGACCTATCTTCCTGCCTTCAAATGTGAGCTCAGATACTTCCTAAACTAACTGTGTGACCCTGAACAAATCACTTAACCCTGTTTGCCTCAGTTTCTCATCTGTAAAATGAGCTGGGGAAGGAAATGGCAGACCACTCCAGTATCTTTGCCAAGAAAACCCCAGATGTTTCTTTTTATGAAAGAGTTGGAAACAACTGAAAAAAATACTGAACAAAAAAAAAACCCAATTGAAACATGCTTGTGGGCTGGACAGTGACTTAAATAAAAAAATTACCATTATCTTTGTTATATTCTATTTTTGTTTGTTTATTAAGTATTTCCCAGTTATATTTCATTCTGGATGTGGCTTCACTTGGGAGTGTTTCAAAGTCCTTTGACCCCTCTTAGCTGAATTAACTTTGAAGATTCCCCTTTTCCCATTCTATATAAACTAGATTACTAGAAATTCCATAAGTAAATGCAGCTCATTGGAGAGTGACTAAAATCTATTCAACATTTAAAAACTTCAAAGGAAAAAACCTATTAACCAAATGCTGACTGCATTGTAGACTGTGTGTAGCATTATGAAGAATTGAAAACTTATCCTCTAGTTTATCATCTATTTGGTGAAGCGAGATATACACAATCAAAATAAAATTGGAATATGTCAATATAGGACTTGTATGATCTTGGTAAGTGATTTCTTTGGGCCTCTATTCCATTTTTCAGTGAAGTAGTGGAAGAAGTAAAGGGGAAAGATTAGGATTAGGACTAGAATTATTCATAATGTTTTATTTACCTTGGATGAACATACAAATTAAATAATTAGTAATATACCATTATATAAATAAAACTTAGGCAAAGTATTTTGTTTATTTCTCTAGGACTCATTGTTCTCATTTGTGAAATGAGAGGGTTCTATCAGGTAAGCTCTCTGCTAATAGAATGGAAACTCTTTAGTGATAAGAACTGT
This sequence comes from Macrotis lagotis, assembly GCF_037893015.1. NCBI lineage: Eukaryota > Metazoa > Chordata > Mammalia > Peramelemorphia > Peramelidae > Macrotis > Macrotis lagotis. Next base: position 296,357,781 of record NC_133659.1, read on the forward strand.
GATTTTTTTGTATCCTTCATACCCAGCACATAGTAGGGACTATTTATTCATTGGTTAATTGTTCTCTAAGGTCTTTTCTAGCTTTAACTTTCCATATTTTTTCATATAGCATGCTAAAAGATGCACAGATGTTTTATAGGAAGTCATGGAAATACATTACCAATTGCAAACTCCAGTTGGTAAGAAAGGTTTTATGAGATTCCATTCTCGAGTGGTATTAGAAACTTTTTAGAGGTACTTATGGTTTCCTTTGCCTCCCCTCCATCTCTTCTTGGAATTCTCCATGTAAAACTCTAATTCAGATTGCATAAAGAAGAGAGAATATGCTTCTGGTACAGAAAGGTCCTGCCATGTAGTAGTATGTATTGGTCAGTCAGTCAATAAAAATTCATAAAGCACCACTATGTATGAGGTCTAGGCAAAGCATTAGAGTTGTAGAGGTGACAACATACAAACAAGAATGTGCTAATAAGCTATAGCCAGCATAAATAAGAAATGGCAAACAGAGGAAAAATAAGATATAAGAGGGTTTCGAAAGGCTTTTTATAGAAAGTGGGGTTGGTTTATATGTATGAATATGTATATATGTATGAATGTATGTATTCTTATAGCTATATCTAAATGTCTTTGTATATATCTTCAATAAGAAGCAGTATTAATTCATTTACATTTTTCAGAGTGAACTTGCAGTTAGAAAATTCTAAGAAGCAAACTATATCCTTATATACATAATCAAAAGGGGTCAAGAAAGAACAAGAGAGAAACTAGGAAATAAACTATAGTAGTAACACGTTAATAGCCCTACAAAAGGCTATTGGTATCCAGAGGAGGAGTTGGAGTTTATATAAAAGGTATGTGATAGCCAGGGAAGGCTATTGAACATGACAGTGAAAGTATTCTTTTTTTCCCTTGTTTAACACTTTCTTTTATCACTAAGGAACCTGATATTAATAACATGAATAACAATAAATGTTTATTAATCCAAAGACCAGAATTTAAGAGTACTTTGAAGGACTAGTCATCAATTGACACACTATCATTTGGTTTTATCTACAAAGCAAAGAAAATAAAGCTATTAGGATGAAAAATTTTATTTCAAAGTAAAATTATAAAAAAATACATCAATTGATGTACTTGATCCTTCTAGTGTTAAGTGTTTGCTATGGGACCTGCTCTTTAAGTTGTCTTTTTATCTGAGAAAAAAAAAGCTTTCAAGATGGATATGAGGGAGATGAAACCTAGAGTCAAGAAAGGTCATCAAGAATCCAAGTATGAGAAAATTAGAGATTGAGATCTCTTTTATAAATCTGTGTATAAAGTGTCTCCCTATATTTTTTTGCTGAAAGTAGAGGAACCTTATTCAGAAGGTAAAGGTGGACTCTAAGCAAAATAAGATAAGGAAGTCAGTGGATCTCTTTATTGGTAGAATACAGTAAAGCTGACAATTCTTTGTGTACAATAATTAACAATCAATAATTATTGTCCATTAGATGTTCTGTGAGGAACACTTCAATCAGCACCTATAGACAGTGGTAAAGAGTTTCCTCATCCTGCTGGTTGTGGACTTTATTTTTAATTTTGACAGCTGAACTTCATTATAAATGGTTTCATTTGTAATATTGTGTATTTTATTGTATGCATTCAGAAACACTCTGGCAAGGTGAGGTCTGTAAGTTTCAATGGATTGACCAAAGGACCCATGGCCCCCAAAAGGCCAGGAACACTTGGAGTAATAGATGCTATGACCCCCTGGTGTATATATAACCAGTGACTACTCCATAACTCTCCTCAAAGTCTCCAGTCCTTGAACAATGAGGAATATCTTAGCTTATTGCTTTTCTCTTTCATTGTATTCCCAGTGCTTAGTATGGGACCTGGTATACTATAGGCACTTACCAAGTTCTTCTCAACTTCATTGGACTCTATTCAGGACAGTATACATAAGAATGAATATTTCACCCCCAATCCATGGCTCACTGATGTGTTCCTTGAGCATGCCCCCCAATCTACCATTTCATGCTAATACATTACTTGTCCTTATATCCCTTTCTTCTGGTGATCTGTTAGCTCATCTCCGTAAGTGAAATTCCACCTTCAGTCTGTACTATTATAGCCTGGTTGGCCTTCTTTCCTCATCTATATCTCTAAGAATTCCCTGTTTCTTCAAAGATCAACTCAAACACCATCTCCAGAGTGAGACCTTTCCTAATTTCTCTCTCACTCCTTCTAGGTCCTCTACTTTCAAAAACCTACCAGGTATTTATTTTTAATATTCTTATTTTGGGATGTATTGTTTCCTCAAATAGAATTAATACATTCCTTGAGAATAAGGATTTTTTTATTTTTGTCTTTGTATTCCCAGTGCCTATCAGGAAGGAAGGAAGAAGAAGAGAAAGAGAGAAGAAGGAAAGAAGGAAGGAAGGAGGAAAGGAACAAAGAAGGAAGAAAAACAGGAACAGAGGGAGAGAAACAAGGAAGAAAGGAAGGAGGAAAGTAGACAGAGGGAAGAAAGGAAGAAGAAGGAAGATACTATTAAGTGATTAATATACGTCTAGCATTGGGTTGTAATAAGTATCCAAATATGAGAAAGCTAGATGATCCTTCAAATAACTTGCATTTTAGTAGGACATAGGGAATGGTGACCAGGGAGAAGTGTTTCAGTCTTATGGGCCAATTGATTGATGCATTTGTCGTTTTGTAATTTCAGAGCTAGAGTTAGAAAAAGATGGGGGAGGACCTAGAGCACAGTATGAAGACAGTTTGTAAATCATCTTGTGGATCTGAGTCAGGGTATGGAGACTGTAGTGTAGGCAAAATTGGTATGGTGATGAATTAGAAATAATAAATACTCAAATACTTTCTTAATACTCTTGTTTATCCGAGTATGGATGTAATCCAAAGATAATGGCAACCATCTACTCTCAGATCATTTTTACCAGCCCTCTCAATAGCTTAAATGTTCATGGTCTTTTTATTCTATCCATCATCTTTAGAATAGCATTATTCATGTTGACAGCCTCCTTAGCAACCCAATCAATCAATTCCTCAACCTTCTCAGTACCACAGTCTTTTCTTGTTGTTCAGTTATTTTCAGTTGTGTCCAACTCTGAAATTCCTTGTACTTTCTCCAAACTACCACCATTCCTGAACAATGAATACTCATCCCTGGATAATGCAACTATCTCCTGGGTGCTGTTTGAAAAAGTCATGAAATTACATTGGCTTTTACCCCCACTACAAATTCATGGTAATAGGCTTTCTCTGACACTTTGCTACTTCCAGATAATATTCTGCTTCTCCCCCTATTAATTTTCTGTTCCTTTCACTGTAGTGACCCCACCCCTATTTCCCAATAGAGACTGCTCTTCTCTTGATCCTCTATCTCCCACACCCCACCCTACTTTTTCTGTTAACTTCAGCTAAGCAAGCCAACTACTTCAATGAGAGTTTTGAGATGATATCTTCCCATTTGAATTCCTAATAAGTGAACAGCTGCCCCAACAACAACATTGAGACCTGATATCCCCATTTGAACTCCTAATAATAAAACAGTAGAAATGCCCCATTTGTCCTTCACTTTTGTTATAAAAGTTATGTCCTAACTCCTTGCCAAGACTTCTCTCTGAACTTGCCATCTGATCCTTTCTCCTATAATCTGTTCAGGACTTTCCTCCTCTTCCTCACAATTAGGTCTTTCTCTTGCTACTGGTTGGGTCTGTGCCATCTCTCTACAGGTCTTAATTCCAAAAGAATTCCATACTTGAGCTTTTTATGTCCTTTAATTGGCATCTCCCTCTTTCTTCTCCTTTTCTGAAAAACTTGCAGGATTGATAAAGCAGTGAATATAGATTAGGCAATGTGCTGAGCAATGGAGATATATAAATAAAATTACACAAGCCTCTTGCTTCATAGAGCTTATATTCCAGTGGAAGAAGACGGCCCATAGAAGGGAGGAGTTAGAAACTGGTGAGAGGCAAGGCTGATGTGGATTGGAATGGGCATGACTCGGGCTACACTGACCCAAACTAGGTTGATTGGGTAAAGCTCACCTCTCAAAAGGCAAAGGAATACAAGTTGAATTGAAATCAGAAAGATTTTATTAGGAGGAAAATCAGACAATAGTGCCAAGGCATCCCAAGATAAATATAAAGGAGCTCACACCCCAGAAGAGGCAGAGGAGATTTATTCTTAAAAACCACAAAGGGAAAGTTGAGGGAGAGTTTGGGAAAAAGAATGGAAAATCTTTCCCATGAATAGGTGGGACACAGAATCAGGATATTTCAAATAAATAGTTGATCAAGAGAAGTTTGGATCAGTGTTTTGTTTTTTGTTTTTGTTTTTGTTTACTTGAGTAAGCAAAACTTTGGCTCACTGCAGGCTCCTGATTGACTCCTTTCAGCAAATGGGCTTCCTCTGTGTCCAATGCACCTGTCTAGTAGAGTAACTCAGAAAATTATGATTAATCTCAGAGGCAAGTACTCTCACACTAGGAAATCTGCAACCACTACAACAAGGAAAAGGGTGGATGCTGCAATTGAGAACTAAAGTCTCGTGGAGGTAGAGTAAGGAATGTGTTTTATGCTTCTCACTTCTGCTTATGCCTTTCTCCTCAACCCTTTTCAACTAGGCTTTTATCATTCCTCCTCCTCAATTGAAACAACTCTTTTTTTGATTTTTGATTTTTTTTGAAACAACTCCTAAAGGTTACAATTAACCTCTTTTAAAAAAAAAAAAAGATGTTCTATTTTCCTCAACTACAAGTAAAAATAATTTTTAACATTCTACTTTTTTCAAATTTTGAGTTCCAAATACTTCCCCTTCCTCCTCACCTCTCCCAGCTCCTATGGATCAGGTAAGCAATAAAATTAGATTATACCTGTGTAGTTATACAAAGCACATTTCCATATAAACCATGTTGTGAGAGAAAAGATGGACATCCCCCCCCCAAAATAAAGAAAATAAAGAAAAATAACATTAATCTGCCTTCAGACTCTGGAAATGGACAAAAGTCTTTCATTATAGGTCCTTCAGAATCATCTTAGACCATTGTATTGTTGAAAAGAGAGAAATTATTCACAGATTATCATGAAATATTGTTTTCTGTATACAATATTTTCTGGTTCCGCTCATTGCACTTTGCATCAATTCATGTATGTTTTTTCCAAGTTCATCTGAGATCATCCTGCTTGTACTTTTTATAGCATAATAGTATTTCATCACAATATATACTACAATTTGATCAGCTATCTCCTCAATTGATGGACATTCCTTCAATTGCAAATTCTTTGTCCCACTAATGAGCTATGTTGATCCTTTTTCTTTTTTTTATCCCTTTGGCTTATAGAGTTTGGGTTAGTAAGTGTTTGCCATTCTTCTAATCTTGATGAGACTGGGAGATCCAGTCTTGAAACAAACAAACAAACAAAAAGCATAAAAACAAACATTTACTCTTTCTACACTGTCTCATTGGAATCTAATACCTGAGCTATTGAAATGGCTTCTTAACATTTCTTTGTTACCTCTTTTCTCTGTTTTCCAAACCATCCTTCACACTGTTGCAAGAATTCTTTTTTTTTTCAATTGTGGTAGGTATATGTACAAAGAAATGTTGAAAGAATACTAACAGCCTTGAGGGGGGAGTTGGGGATTCCTTTGTGCCTCCCTTACATGGAATACAAGAAAACCCTTGGTAGGCAAGTGCATTTAAAAAGTCAGGAGCAAGGTTTACTGGCACAGTTGGAGTCACAAGGAGGAGGAGGAGGAGAAGGAAGACTTTGATATAGCAACCTTGAGGGGCGTAAGCTGGTGCCTTGAGAGATAGAGTGGGGAATATGGATATGGTGTGAACCTCCTGCAGTCTGAAGATGGAAAAATTTATTAATGGCAGGAGGAACTATAGAAAATTATATGTTAAGTTTTACAGAGATGTATAATCAGAAATTGCCAGCACTGTGAATCAAGAGAGAATGACAAAATGAGGGAAATAGAAAAGAAGGAAGAACACAACTTGCAGGATTACCCACTGAATTTGCAGTAGAAATGTAAGAAGGAGGGACTTGGCTTTTATTTCCTGGGAGTTCCCTGAGGTTTATCATTGAAATTTCTATGTGTATATTTATGAGGGGAATCATGATTATGATAGGAAGGAAAAGGGTCTTATCAGATGAGGGGAAATAAGTATACCCTCGTTTACTGGACTTGGATCTTAATATTTTTCTTCTATTATTTCTGTGACATTTAATAAATGTGACAATGTCTAAAAAGGTTACTATTAGCCTGATACTCATAGGGGAATTGAAGGTCTCTTCCTCCACCTGTGTTGTCCAAAAGTGCCCAGCTTACAAAAAGGTAGAACTCTGACATTTATTAAAAGGTCCATGCCTTCTCCCCCTTTCTTTGATGCCCTAGTTTTGTAGTATTCGTGTTGGTGTCCAAAAAGTACAGAAGAGGCAAAGTAAAATACATAGTCTCATTGGTTATTAAACCTATATCTTGATCTTCCAGGAGAACTTTCAGCTTCTGTTTGTCATAAATTAGCTGATAGAGGTTATCCAACTATGGGCAGAGCTAATTGTCTTTCATTGTTAGGCAATGTTGGGCAAAAGATTGGGGAATAGATTTTCAGGAAGGTCACCCATTGATCAAGTACTCAGAGACTTGTTGGTCAAATGCCATAGCACTTGAAAAAGAAAAACAAGGATGGAGATACAAGTAAAAATAGGACTTTCCATGGCATTTATTGAATCACCTTTGCCATACTGGACTTGGACATGGATTCATCTGGTATTAATTAGGCAAGTAGATTCAGTAAACTATCTGTATGTATATGTATATGTATATGTATATATATATATATATATATATATATATTTAGAGAGAGAGAGAGAGAGAGAGAGAGAGAGAGATAACAATAATAAAATAATAATCAACACCCGTTTGGAGTTGGACTCAACCAAGTAAAACTAATTGGAAATAAACCAGAGGTCTAAGTACAATGGAAGTCTTAAGTAATCATTTCCCACATACCCATCCCTCACGGTTAACTAGAAAGTAACTATCTAAATTCTGATATTCCTTGGGCTTCCCTGAATTAGAACAAAATGAACCAGATATTTGTTGAGAAGCCTTCAGGGCTGAACTTTATCTGTTTAAACCTAAACTTGGGACATTGTGTCAAGGATTACATATACATGGATATGAACTTGATGCTTCTCTGCTTAGAAATCTTTAGTGGATTGTTATTGCTGTTTGAGTAATGTCTAGATTCATTCAGGATCTAATGACAACTGGACCGAATCTGTCTCTGTCCTGTGTATGACTGGAGTCAAACAGAACAGACTTGAGACAGGAAAATCAGGAATCAAATAGAAGCTTAATTTCAAGGTGAGGGAAATGGTTTACGTGCAAGGAGGCAAATTAGACATTTGTCCCAGGGCCCTGTCCTAAGTGGGGAGACCCAAGACAATGTAGGGAGATCTCAATACTTATATCAAGGTATAAGTTTTGTGTGAGTATGTATAATTAAAGAATTTAGGTGTCTCCTAATATCTTCCCAAAATTTTCTAAAAAGATTCTTAATATAGGATCCATAAACTTGTTTTCTTTTAAAATATTTGGATGCACTGAGATACAGCTCTAACAATGAGGATAAACACAGCAAGGAGACGAGTTTGATTCATAGGAGGGCTTCACAACTGAAACATGGGTACTTATCTGAGCTTGTCTGGTTCTTATTGAAGCTCAGAGAAGACATAGTGCTGGTTAAAGAAATACAGTAATTGTGATTTTGCCAGAGGGTGACATCATCCAGAAGTTGAGTGCAAAAGATTGTTGTTCTGCCTAGCTCAGGACACAGATTACTTTCTGGATCTTACTTCTGGAGAACAGGGAACCTCCAAATATCGTGTCAGGATCCTCTACAAAGATTCTCCACAATGAACTATCTTTTTAAAAATATTTTGATGTGTTAATCAATATAATTAATTTCCTTTGCATTTTATTTTTATGCATTTAAAAACCAAGGGGTCCATAAAACACCAAAACCTTAGGAATTCCTGTCCTACAATCATTACCTCTTCTTTCATACTTATTTCATATTTCTCCCAAACACAGCATCTACAGATAAAGCTCTCACACCTACATCCAGACCTTAGTTCATACTGTTCCCCATGTCACAATTGCCTTCCTTCAGTCTCTGGCACCTGTCCAACTCAAATGTCACTTCTACCTTGAAGCCTTCCTTGATCTTACCTTGTCATTCCCCTTAGACCTCATATAGGCATAATGCACAGTATTACTTGATAAATGGAACAGACAAGTCCCAAATGAAATGTTTTGTGTGTTTTATCTTCGGATTATACTACAAAGAGCTCCTAGAAACCAAGGGCATCCTATTATCTATTTTTTTAATTCCTTTAAAGAGGACAAAGTCCTATTTACTCAGATGGCACTTAATGAATGAGTATTTGTCTTGTGCTTTCTGAAATATATTTTGGCTGTTTTAAATGTAGGGAGTGGACTTTGACTCTGGCAAACAAATACTCGGCCACAGAAATCCTGCTTTGAAGCTTAGTCACTTTATTCATTTTGGGCCCTCTACTTTATCTAATATTTATTGAGGTCAAAATTCTTATGATGTAAAGTGGAAGGTTTGCCTTGAAGATGAAAGTTTTGTCTTCTCAAATGACCACTGAAAAGTTTCAAGTCCAATTGAATTTTTGTTATTGTTGTTTAGGCATTTTTTTCCTTGTGCTTGACTCTTCATGACCCTATTTGGAGTTTTTCTGGCAAAGATATAGAAATGGTTTACCATTTCCTTCTCCAACTCATTTTACAGATGAGAAAACTAAGGCAAAAGGGGCTAAGTGACCTGGTCCAGGATTGCCCAGCTGTTAAGTGTTTGAGGCCGCATGTGAACTCACAAAAATGAGTCTTCCTTACTCTAGGCCCAACACTCTCTCTACCAAGTTACCTAATTGCCCAAATTCAATAGAATTCTTAGTATTGCTATCTGCTTACTTTAAACATACAAAGGATGATAGGATCACAAATGTGGCGCTGCAAGGGACCTAAGAGAACATCTGCTCTAACTTCCTTATTGTATAGATGAGTAAATGAGATACAAGAAAGATTAAGTGATTTGCCTAAAGTCACTCAAGTAATAAGTGCCAGAAATAAAATTTGAACTCAGGTCATAGGGGAATGGGAGTACATCCATAATTTTGTTTTAAAAGTTCTTTTAAGTGTACTAGCCTTAACTACTCTGATCAAGACAATAATCCAAGACAATTCAAAAGGACTCATGATGAAAAATACTATCCATCTCCAGAGAAAAACTGATGGTCTCTTGAGTGCAAATTGAAGTATAATTTTTCTTTGCTTTACTTTTATTTTTTGCAACTTGGCTAAATGGAAATGTTTTTCATGCCTCTACATATTTAAATGGATATCATGTTGCTTGTCTTCTTATTGGGTGGGAGGATAAGAGATAAGTTGGAACAGAAAATTTTAAAATGATGTTTAAAAAAATCCAAACTATATTTCAATATAACTAGTATCCTTTGTAATCCTATGTAATTTATTTGATGCATTGCAAAAGATTAGTCTAAGAAAGAGGTTTCACCAGACTGCCATAAGGGCCCAAGACAAAAAAAAGTTAATGCCTGCTTTCCACCTCACCCCAGCCAGTACTTTCTCCCCTCTCCAATGCTGCCTCCATCAAAGGATCTGCCCTTTATTGGTGATCACCTTTGCTAAAATTTTGATGAGGAATATAGCCTGGCATAGTGCATAGATCCCTGGACTAAATTTGGGAAGACCAGAGATCTGAATTGTTTCTTGTCTTAAACATTGTATGACGCTAGGGAATTCATCTAACCTTTCTAAGCCCCAAGTTCCTCATTTGTCAAGTGAGGTTAATAATAACCCTGCCTCATAGGGTTGATATGAGGATTAAAATGTATGTATGAGCTTTGAAAATTTAAAATTATATATATAAATATTTGTATATATCATTTTATCATAACAATTGCTATTATTTACTTAACTTAATTTCTCTGTGATGTTTCTACTTTCTCAGATAAAGTCTTGCTGAGCTCCAAACCTCCCTCTCCTTTTCTCTATACCAAGTTTCCTAAAGGTAGGGACTGTCTTGTATTTCTTGTATTTCTAGACATTGGTACAGTACCTGGCATTTAAATGTCTTATCTATTTTTTTAATTATTTTAAATTCCCATTGGAAAATATTAAAAAAATTCTCCCCATGAAAGAGTACAGGGATGTTTAGTCAATTTTCAGAAAAATCTACAGATTGAGGCTTCTCCATATCTTGCTTTCCAGGTATAAAAACTGTTGAATTTTTGAGGTATCACACAAAAGAGAGCAAGTCTGAATAGCAGAGTTTCAGTTATATAATTATCAATGAATTACCTAGGAAACCTCACCTCCTAGGTGGTTGTGAGAAAAAGGTGGAGAGAACTCTTTTTATCACCACCTGGGAGGTAGTCCATCGAAGCCCTTGCCTCTCCCCCTCCCTATTTATGCAACAGCTATTACCTTCCAGATAGAACTGAGAGAATATGCTATGGTTAGACATATTTGATCCTTTCTTAATTTTCCATTCTGTAAGTAAAGAGGATGTGAAAGCATTACCTTCCAAAGTGAAGTAGTGAGTGGGAGAGTAATGAATCTGCATAATAGTATTCATGAATTTTAAAACTTAATGTATGGTATTATTAAGATCAACTGAAGAGGGAAGCAAAATGCTTTTATCTATATCATACGGATATGGAAATGTTATCTTAAGAGTGTTAAATTTGTCCTTGTCACTGTTGTGCAGAGTACAGTCAATGGAAATTAATAAAAAAGGAAAGGAATGATTTATGAAATGGGGATCCACGCCTTAGGTTTTCATAATAACCTCTAAAGAGGAACCACGAGGTCATATTTTTCAAGTTTTAGTAGCTGAAGGTGAGAAAATAGCCAGTTATCATGGTATATGCTTGTAATTCTTGCTAACTGTGAGTCTAAGGCTGGTGGACTTGTCTAACTTGGCAGTAGAATGGGCTGATCAGGTTTTTGGTAGTAATATGGTAAGCCACCACCATTTAATTCCAGGTGGGAAAATGGAGCAGGCCCAAAGCTTCCCTGCTGATTACAGAAGGGCAGGATTTTGAATAGTCCCTGCACAGACAGTCTAAGCCAGATAGAGAAACCCAGTCTTTAAAAAAATAAATAAATGAATAAATGGAAGTGAGACAACAGCTGGAAATGTTTAAGACTAGGAGTGAGGAATAAGAGAGAATACAATTACAACAGCTGGAATACTTTAATGCTTGGAATGTGGAATGGGAGAGACTATAACTGCAAGCTATTTAGGTAAATAGTAAACTGATAATTGAAAACATTAATTACTTGGGGTGGGAAAGAAAATTCTGATAAAAGTCCATATTCATTGGTGGGCTAAATCTACAGTCTGGGAAAATAATGCTTTGTGGTTGTAAGGATAAACTTCACACTTCTGCCTATCACTAGCTCTTTTTGGGGGAGGAAGAAGAGAGATTGAAGTGGAAAATTCAGAGGATAAGAAATGCAGTGAATATTTCACTAGTGCAGGCTAGTAATCAAACTCAAGTTTGTGTTCCGTGTGTATGTGTGTGTGTGTGTGTGTGTGTGTGTGTTTGTGTGTATGTGAAGAATCAAGCCATCCCTAAATTTAAGGAAAATTATATATATATATATATATATATATATATATATTTATATATGTGTGTGTGTGTATGCATGTGTGTATATGTATGTATATACGCACACAACTGAATCTAAATGAGTTATTTTTGTCTCTGGGGGAAAACAAAATAAAGCAAAACACTTGTCCACAGTATAGGCTTGAAGATACTTTTGAGTTAATGAATTTGTCAAGTGGTTTTCATTGAGCTTCATCATGTGTATATATATAGGGAAACCCCATATTTATTTAGAAGGTCCTTCTCATGTTGTGTGGCTAAAGATTGTCTGTAATTTATACCCATTTCTTAGAATCAGTTTGGAAGAGCCTAGTAGATGGATATTGAAGGTCACAGAGACAAGGAAGGATTCTTAGAACAAACTCAAGGAAGAGATCGGAAGGGCTGGGGTGGGGAAAAAAAAGCAGAGTGGTTGGCCTTCCCAAAGGGAAGGACCACATCTTCCTCCTAGTTGGAGTAAAGGAGGAAGTGATACATGGAAGTCTAGAGAAGAGAAGAAGAGGGAATTCATTTTAGATGGCCTTAAGTTTTTCAGCTAAGTGGGAAGTAAAGTCATCTGCTTAAAGATTGCTTTTGGAGTTGGAGGAATATTCAAGAGCTGCTTGATCTGGAAAAAAAGTGCAAAAAAGAGTTTGCTAGTCAATCAGGAAAAAAGATAAGAATTATTGTGAGTCAGTAAAGACACAGGGGAAATTTTATAAAGAGAACTTGTAGGGAATCTAGTTGCCTCAACTTATTCAGTATCCAATAGGAATAAATAAAGCAGCTGAATTATGGCAATTATCCAGAATATAAGGTTGACCACACATGAACCCTGGAAAGGTAAGGCTTTCAAGGGTGAAGGGTAGTATTTCACTAAAGTAATTTCTTATAGGTTTAAGACTGAAGGGAGGAGCTCGAGATGATAACCATTGGAGATGGACTCAGCAATATAAATAGATTGGAGAGAAAAGAGCTTGAAAGTAAGAATGGAGAATAATCTTTACAGAGGAATAAGGGGCAGGAATTAATGACTTAAGAAAATAGTTTTCAGTGAGAGGTAGTAGCTTGGCAATGATGGTCAAGTTTAAGGAGTGACTCTCTATGGGTGATTGAGTTAGAGTGGAAAGACAGTCATGAGATTTGAGGAAGTTGATGAAGGAAATAACTAAGAAAAAGAATACCATAAAACTTTTTAAGAAAAGAAAGATAGCAACTTGAAGGCTAGGAAAGGATAAAAATCCAGTCATTTTTAGCATGAAGAGGAAAGAAAACAAAATTTTTAATCCTCTCAAGTTGGTGTATATGATATTGAATTTATACATATCTATTTAACTCAAATACTTATGCAAATATTTATTATAAATAGAAATATGTATAGAAACTATATATTTATACATAGATATAATTCCAAACTTTAAACATTATTTTGTCACTTAATATTTGCTTTCCCAAATTATTTTTATTTTTTATTTTAAAGGGAAAAATAGCAAAGATTTTTCAGTGACATGATTATAGTAGAACACTGAATACATAACAATGAAGAATATATTGGAAAAAGTAAAGATAATGGAGGGAATTAGTGAAGTTTTCTCACTAATTTGGATGAATTAGAGGAAAGGCTTGCTTTAAGTTATGACAAGTTTCATTCAGTTCAAAAAAGCACAGTAATGGAAAGTAAACATAGAGCCTAGTAAAGATTCTTGACTTATTCCAGTTTAAAGTAATTTAAAGAATTGAGTATATTCTTTGAGTAGGGCTCAGCTGTGTGTTGGCAGCACAATATAGTAGCTAATGGTTGGACTGATCTAGAAGTCAGGAAAGTATGAGATCAGGTCCTGCCTCTAATACATTCTGGTTGCTTGAGCATAGATAAGTTATAATCTTTTAGTGCCTGTAAAGGAGAGAGTTGCTCAATAATGATAAGAGCTAAAATTTATATCATACTTTAAGATTTGTGAAGTATTGTGGATATAATAGCTCATTTGGTTTTTCCAATAACCTTTTGAGGATATTGTTTCCCCATTTTACAAAGAAGAAAATTGAGACTGAAAGGTTAAATTTACTTATTCAAGGTAACACAGTAAGTAGGTAAGAGAGGAGTTCTATTTTTTTCTTCTTGACTCCAAGTCAAGTACTTTATTTGTTGTATATCACCTAGCTTTTTCTTTTAAAATGGAAATTCTCTACACCAATGAAATTACAAGTCTAAGCAAAAAAAAGTAGGAATGTTCTATGATGAATCCTGAGGAAACAGAAGTAATATACATATATATCATATATATGTATGCATATATAATCATATATATGTAATATATATATATAATATATATATATATACACACTCTTCCCTCAGAGTGGCTTATAGTGAAATAGGAGAGGACAAGGCATGTATAGAAATAATTATAATAATGGACAGAATATATTTTTTTAGGTTTTTCACAAGGCAAATGGGGTTAAGTGGCTTGCCCAAGGCCACACAGCTAGGTAATTATTAATAAGTGTTTGAGACTGGATTTGAACCCAGGTACTCCTGACTGCAGGGTTGGTGCTTTATCCACTGTGCCACCTAGACACCCCTGGACAGAATATTTTGAATTTCATTTATTTATTTTTGAATTTTACAATTTTTCCCCCTTAATCTCTCTTCCCTCCCCCCACCCCCCCATAGAAAGCAGTCTGTTAGTCTTTACATTGTTTCCATGCTATACATTGATCTAAATTGAATGTGTTGAAAGATAAATCCAGAATATTTTTTTTTTAAATTCAAGACAAGATCCAGAAAAAGAGCAAAGAGAATTTTTTTTTTCCTAGCTGAGAGGGCCACCTGAGTTTGGCCTTGAAGGAAGCAAGGGACTTCAACATAATGTATGGAAAATACTTTCAAGGAATACAGGATGAAGCCCATTTGAGAACTGGAGATTCACAGTATTCTTGTTTGGTTTATAAAATTTATTAGAGAGTAGAATGAGATGTAGTGTGAAAATGGTTGGAACCAGAATAAGAAGAGTGTTCTATCATGAAGTGTCTTGGTCTCAAGGATTCCTGTGGCCTGATATAATGGAACAAATTTTTCTTTTCTTTTATCTGCCATGTTTTTCATTGAAGGATACATGGAAATAGAAATTGACCATCTCTGGATATACCAAAGTAGTCAGAGATGCCACAACTGGTTCCCTTGTTACTAAGACTATCACTACTTGGGTCCAGGGGAGGAGGGTTTGCTTTATATGGATTAGCAATTTATTTTAACCTGATTTGTGATGTCATCCTTTTAGGGAACTCTCATTTAGGAATTTCTGTTATAATACCTACCCAGAGTATTCAGTTTGGTTTTACAGAGTTGTCCAAGGTACTGAAAAGTTATGGCAACTTTCCCCAGGGAAATAGCCTACTTGTTTCAGAGTTAAGACTTAAACCCAGTCATTATTTTACTTCTACTAGACTTCTGTTAAAAGCACGTAATGTACTTGTGGAACATTTGTGACTTGGAGCCTTTTGCCTAAGGATCAGAACTGAAGTGGAAATGTCTCAAGGCCAGCACTTACTCCCTTTTAGAGGATTTTTCTTCCCCTTTCTATTAAATAATGGGCATATTCCCAATAACTAGAAGATCTATTCAGACTCAGGAAAGCTATAAGGAACATATCTTGAATCTTCTTTCATGACAAAAAGTAATGAGTTTGTACTTTATTCAGTGGGCAAAGCTTCTGAAGGTTTTTAAAAGATATGATTGATCATAACTTTGCATTAGGGATATTACACTGAAAGATTGATTGTGAAGGGGAAGAGATTAGTGTCAGAGAAATGAATTAATTGAATGATGGCCTAGGGTATGAATCCCTGATCTAGGGATCTTTTAGTAGACATGGAAAAGAAGGAAAAATATGAACTCTGGTAGTCATAATTATAGAACTTGATAATGGTGCAATGGAAAGTCCATTTTTTTAATTCAAGAGATTTGGGTTCAAATCTAAGTTCAGGGCATTTTATAACCTTGAGAATATTACTTTAGGCTTCAGTTTCTTCTATTTCAAAGGCTAGGGTTTAAACGATGATGTCTAAGGTCTATTTCAATTCTGAATGCTATTATGATTGAATATGTGTCATGAGAAGAGGGAAGAGTCAAAGATGACTCATTTAGAGGAACTGAGGGGAGCTGAGAGGAGTCAAGGAGAGATTTTTAGAAAGTTGTAATTAGCAAACCTACTATTGGACATTAAATTATTGATTACTACTCATTTAAATAATTAACTACATTCAGTTATTGATTACTACTCATTTTAATAATTAAATCTATGAATTAAGTGTAAATGTCTAGTAGAATAGCTAGCTTGTATATGGTGTTCTAAGCTTTGCAAAGTCTTTTACATCTGTGATGGTCAAAATTGTTGGCATTGTTGAAAATGTCTTTTCTTAAACAATTTAAGTATTTTTGGTAATTTCATTCATATTATTAATTTTCTTCTGAAGTCATTTCATTTTAGTGGTGATAAGGGTACATTTCAGTCTTTGCAGTTACAAGATAATAAAATAAACTAGTTCTATATTGAGTTCTAACAGTATGTGTATAGTTGCCTGTTTTACCTACTGCTTTGCAAACAAAGATGGGCCTGAACATTTAAAAGTCAAGAGAAAATAATTGAGGAAATGGTAACAAGGATGATAGGGTCATTCCTTTTCTGGCCTTTAGTCTATTACCTGTGCTAAAATTTTAATTGTGTGGCCAGGCCCTTTAGGGCATGCCCAAATCAAAGGATGGGTGGTGAATGCCATCATCAGGTCTTGTGTAAAGAGCCTCAGAAATAGAGTGGTACCAACAGCTGTAATATGTAGCATGCTGAGTCTTTGGAAGGTAGTAATGTGATAAAAGGCTGCAAAATTAAGAAGAGACTAGTGCTTTATATGTTTAACAGAGGATGTCCAACTAGTTTTTAGAGGTTCAGCCTTTGGAGTTAGTCAGGGACTTGGTGTTACTTGGGCTTCAGCAATTCCTAGACTATCTAAATTTTTTGATTTCTATAGTAAAGGAACAGGTGAGTTTCCTAAGATGCCAACTGTGCTTATGAGGAACTGGATGGCATGAAATGACTTAGCTAGTTATGGTGATTGTTAGCTTACTTTGTAGGATTAACAGGTGAATGAGGGCTGATGCTGACCTTTATTGTTCCTCTCATTTCATTACTGTTTTAATTAATCCATTTTATTGATTTTTATTAATGTTATTAAACTCTGTTTTAGTTATGAATGAAAGCTTTTACAATTAGGAAATATAATGGGAATCCTGATGAAGGGAAGGAAGGTTCTCCAGGTCAGATGAGGTTTGAAGGCAAGTGTGCTGGAGCTAGCCCATTTCCAGTTTAACATGAGCATTTATACCATAGAAATCAATGGGCAAACTACGATCATGGTTTGCATTGTTATTTTGTTGATTGTTTCAAATTAAGAAAGTGATGAAGAAAATGTGAATAAGGTATACTCAAAAGGGGGTTCTGCCAGTTGTTTAAAAAAATTGCTAGTGTACCTCTACTTGGAGATATTGTTCTAATTGGAGTCATTTGCACTAGCCCTTAAACTGAGAGATAAAAGTGACTCTACCTACCTACAGGCTGTCAGAAGTTAACCCTTTCCCAGAAGAACCTGTGGTGGTGCACATTGCTGCTTAGCTGAATATTTAACACCTGCTCTAGTGTAGGTACCAGTTATGATACCCCTTAAATTGGACATTTTTATATATAACTGAGTTGTGAACATCTGGGAATTCTATTTTTCAGTTTTTAACTCTTGGTTCAGACTTGTGATTTCATGAACTTAAGGAGAGAGTAGTGCTGAATTCTGTTTATCAAACAAGAACAATGTCTAACAGTCTGCAGCTTACAATTTGACAGATAGCAGGGAGCACTAAGAAGCTAACTTGCTTTGGATGACATATCCATTATGCAGAAGAGACAAAATTTGAATTCAGATTTTTCTGATTAAGAATGGTCCTCTACATTCTGCTATATTATCTTTCCCTAGATAGTATATTTCAACATAATTTATTATTGTGATTCTCAATTATCTGTATATTAGAAACCACTTAAAAATTTCAGTGCATCTTCTCTTTAAAGTAGTATTTTAAAATAGTATGATAAATTTGATATGTCAATTTGTTTCAGTGTAATATGTTTTTCCTTAATGCAGTATTATTATACAGAAATGTTTAGAAATAAGGACTCATAAAATTAGGCATCAATAATTAAAAATTAAATAAGCAAATTAATGTTACATAAAGATTTTCTTAAAGAAATTAGAATAATTCCATGGATTCTTATCTTTACAAATCTTATCATTGCCAGAAATAGTACTTTAGTTCATTCATGACTTCAGAAGAACTACATGAAAATCTTCTATTGTAGGAAGAGATTTCAGCAAGGTGAATGAAACAAGGTCATTTTGTTAAAAACATAGAGATTTAATTTTTTCCTTATTCATATCATTCTTCAGTTGTTGATTTTTTTAATTTGGATTGTCTCAGGCATCTCCACCTTGTGGCCCAGCGAAGGTGATAAAGGAGGGATAATGACTCAAAGCTTCTTTTATTGCTTTAATAATTTAATTCAAAGAGCCCTTGCCTAATTCCTCCCTATCTGTCCCCCAGGTATTCTATCTCCTTTCCCAAACTAAAAGTTTGACTTTTAATTTTGCAAATGAGGATTTAGAAATCAAATTGTAATTACAGTTGCCTTTACTCTTAACATAGTTATAGAGGGAATAGGAACCAGACAGACTGAATGGGAGTGTTCTTTGTAGTTCTCAAGGATTGCAGGTTTATAAGCAAACCCCATAGAACCCACTTCATTGTAATTTCAATAGTAGGACATTAGGACATATTTGCTTCTTTTTTGCCCAGTAAGTAGAGGACAACATATATATATATATATATATATATATATATATATATATATATATATATATTCTTGGGTTTTTGAGTGCTAAAAAAAGATTATGTAGACCAGCATTGTACATGAAAGAATGAATATTTTAGTTTTAGCATATACTCTTCACTTTTTTTGATGTGGATAGGGAAGGAAATAGTCACAGTATTAAAGACATGCTATGTACTAGAAAATGAATTGTTTCCAAAAATTTAAAAATGAAAGGGGGAGAGAAGAAAGCTCATTCTTTTTCTTTAAATGCTTTAAATAAAATGTTTTTCTGAACCTATGATTTCATCAGTGTAGAAAATTTCATATATGGAATCTCTCTTCCCCAATGCCCATTAGTCAATAATCGACAATTTATTGAATTAGATAACTTGCCCATGATCATTTAACTGGAATGAGTCAGAAGAAAGATTCATTTATTTCTTTATTTGAGGTAATGGGGTTAAGTGATTTGCCCAAGGCCACACAGCTAGGCAATTATTAAGTATCTGAGGCCGGATTTGAACTCAAGCACTCCTGACTCCAGGGCTGGTGTCCTATCCACTGAGCCACCTAGCTTCCCCCAGAAGAAAGATTTGAATCCAGATCTCCTTGGTCTCTAGTCCTGCTCCATATTCACCAAAATATATTTCCCCCTCAATAATTATATAAAAATTATCAACTTTTATTTTAAAGACACTCCTCCATTGCCTCTGAAATTTAAGGTTAAAAAGAATCTCTAAAATTTATTTTATCTTATTATGTCCATTTCTTTACTACCTCTAATAGACATTAAAAATAGAAAACTGAGACAGACAGCTTAAGAAATTTGTCCTAGGTTACATGATTATAAGTGTCTTAGACGTGAACTTTCTGACTGTAGGCCCAGAACTCTATCCAGTGAACCACTAGCTGCTAAGTCTTGACAGAAGTCAAGGCTTCTAAAAGCCACAGTTGAGGAAGAAGAGTGTATCCTACTGTGAGGTATGGTGAAAGGAGAGGGGCTAACTCATATGTTAGGAATAGCAAGTCTACCTCATTAATTGTGCTTCTGAATTTTTGGAGAGCAGGCTGCAAAATTAAGAAGGGACTAGACTGACAAGTGGTTTACATGTTTAACAGAGGATATCCAACTAGTTTCTAGAGGTAATAGAGAGCCTTTGGAGTTAATTATTGAGGGACTTGGTGTTACTTGGGCTTCAGGAGCATAACTTTGGTAGGTGTATGAAGGATAGAGAGATAGAAGTCAGGGAGTCCAGTAGAAGTTTGCCATAATGCATTTGAGAAATGAAGAGAATGTGAACTTAGGTGCTATCTATGTGATTGGAGAGAAGAAAATATATATGAAAAATATTTTGATGAAAGGAGTTAGAATATTTGGCAACTGATAAGATTCATAGGTTGAGTGAAAGCGATGATTTGAAGATGATGCTGAGGTTGGGAATTTGTGTGAGTAGAAGCATATCGATGCCCTTGATAACATTAAAGAAATGTGGGAAGAGATGACCTAGGGAGAAAGGATAATGACTTCTATTTTGGACATAGTGAGCTCAAATAGACATCTTTTTTGAAATAAATAATAGACAATGATCGGGGACTTGAGCTCAGCAGAGAGACTGGGGCTGTATCAATAGATTCAGTGTCATCAACATGGAGAAAACTATTTAAACCATGAAGTTCATGGGATCTCCAAGTCAGAGATTATAAAGCATTATAGTGAGTCTGATGTAGACCTAGCAAAGGCAATTGAAAAGTAGTATTCAGACATGTAGTAGGAAAACCAAGAATTGATATTATGAAAACCATGAGAGGAGTGATCAGTGATATCCAATACTGGAGAAAGAAGAAGGATTAATTGTGATTTGAGAAGAATTTATTAGATTTGGCAGTTAAGAGGTCCTTGGTAACTTTGGAGAAAGCAGTTCAGTGGAATGTTGAAGTTGGAGGCCAGATCCAAGAAGTTTTAGAAAAGAGACAACAAGAACAGATAAAGAATTTAGAGTCGAAAAGGAAGAGAGATGAGTCCTCTTCCCTCATGATGGGGGAGATTTATATGTGTTTGAAGGCAGCAAGCAGGACGTAGAAGATGGGAAAGACCCAGGCTGAGAAAAGAGGAGGGTGAAGTTGGGAAAAGATTGTATTCAAGAATGCATGTAGAGAGTTGACCTTAATGAGAAGGGCTAAATCTTTATTAGAAGCTCTGGTGAAGGAAGAGATGATGGATTTTGGAGGGTTCTGAGATGAGAGAAGAGAGATGCCTCAGTATGGAGGGAAGGAGCATCATGAGAAGTCTGAGGAAAATAGAAAAGCTTTGGAAGGATTGCCATGGAGAAGAACAGAGAATTAAATATTGAATTGTAAGTTATTTCCTTGCCACAATCATGGCTTAGTTAAAATTAAATAGATATTTTAGTAGACCTATGCCGTCTTTGACATATTTGAATAAAACAAAATACGGTATGGGGATTTTTTTTAAATTTTATTTTAGAGAGATAATTCTTTAAGCTTTTATCTTTTTGCATCCAGATAATGCTACTATGATTATTTGAAAGACTATTTTCCTGTGATGAAGATTGGTTTTGTGAATTGTTGTTCTGACTGAACCAAACATACTGGTAGGCAATCTTTTGTTAATGAACCTTTGCATCCTTAGCTAACTTGGTGCTGGGATGATCTGCTAGTTCTCACTCATTGGGCCTTTTTGACTTTAGACCTGTCAGAACTTGTACTCTATCACTATTAGTTTTGTGAACCCATAAGATACCAAAGTAAGGCTGGAAAGGAAGTCAAATTTCATGTTAGTTTTTCAAGTTGGATAGAAATTAGGAAACAAGACCTGAGAACTGTGATGAATCATTGTTCACTCAATGTAAATATTCAGCAGGTTAAAATCTTGTTCAGTGAATATTGAATGAAAAGATATTTACTAAGAATTTATAATGTGCAATAATCTTAAAATCTTTTCTAAGGTAAAAGTTGGATCCAGAAGACATAGGATGCTTGTAGAATAAATAAAAAGGTATGAGCCACTTCCTTCTTGAGTGCTGTTCAGAATGAAGTTATATTTAATAGTTCTCTGGAATCCTCAGATGCATACGTCCCAGGACAATATTTATAGTTTTATAATGAAACAATGGAATAACTAAGACTGGATGAGCTATAGGGTTTAGCAAATTTTTTAGTCATATCCAACCTTTCATGACCTCATTTTTTGATATAGTGGATTGTTTTCCAGTTCCTTCTCCAGGTCATTTTACATTTAAGGAAACTGAGGTACACAGGATTAAGTTGTGTGATATCAAAAGACATAGAGGTGCATTTGATTTTTATTTTTTGCTGCTTTCATCCCAAATTGTACTTTGTTTTGCGCCTGCTAATAATTATCATATATTCTCCAACATTCCCCTCCCCTCTACAGCTTTAAATATTTAGAAAAACAAAATGAAACAAGCAAAAGAAACAAACTCTTCCCTAGCTTTTTACTTTGCATTCTAGCAGCTGCCAGGGATGATTTCCACCCCCTGGGATCTCTGTTTTAGAACATTTTTGCCTCATTCATTCACACTTATTTCTCTTCATTGATAGTAGGCCTGGTTCAGATAACTGGTATTGATTTTCAAAAAGCCTTTCTATTCTTTTTCCTGTTCATTGGCATTTCTTGCTACTGGCAACTCGCTCATGCCTAACCTGAGCTGATCTGAGTATGTGTCTGTCTTTTTATGTTGTGGTGGGGACAGCCTGTGGGAAGAATTAGTGTGGGAATTGGTGACCTGGAGATTGGTTAGGTGAGAAACTGATTGTAATTTATGGCCATAAAGGCTTGGTAGGATCTCCCATGGTGGCCTTCAATTAGAATAACCCTTCTTTCAGTAGAGAAAAATAGAGTACAAATACTTCCCCTAAATACCTTTCTGTACTTTAGTGAATTAATTGCCTTTTTGTTCTTAGGTTACTTAAAGTGAGTTTGTTACAGTAACTGAGAGTTTTCCCTGGAAAAGTCAGTTGATACTGAACCAAAAGCATCTTTCAGAGACTTAGATGGAGAGGAGGTAGCTGACTCAGTTGGCAAGTTGATGCCTTCTTAAAAGGTAGTTAATGGCTCCTCTGTTTGATAGAGATGGAATAATAAGCAGCCTTTTTGAACAGATCTTTGTCCTTGCAGAATGCTGTTATTTGACCACCTCTTGGGACTTCCCTGTGGATTAGCTTTTGTGCTAATGTGTCAGAGAAATGCTGCTTCAGTTCTCTCCAGAAGGGGGAAAAAAAATAACAGTTAACTTGAGTACCTCTAATCTGCTTAAGTTGTCAGAGTTTGAGATGATGAGCTAAATGAACCCTTTCCTCTTGAAATTTCCACTGTTATGGCTATTTGGTGTGGGTAATGTTCTAGTCCATAACAATCTTTTTTGAATCCCAATTCTGTCATCTGGCAGGTTAGTATTCCTTCCCAGACTTGTGTCTTCTCTACATTCAGTAAACATCTAAGGTTTTGATTAAAATGTTGAACTCCTCAAGATCAGAACATATCTCAGGGACATTCTCCTAGACCCTTCTTTCCAGAGTGGTATTCTAGCATATTTACTAACTTCCATATGTGCTAATTTTCATTCTCATCTATATAGGCATACCTCCTAATAATAGAGCTTACAACCAACTTATATATTTTCATCTTATGCAGTCTTTGTCCTTTAACTTCCATGGAATTCTCTATACAAGATCAATCCTTTCTCATAATTCCTGTACAACACAGCACTTCTTTGGCTATCAGTCATTTATGAAGAGCTTACTCTATGGACCAGATATTAATGCCACAGTACCAAAAAATATTAGTCATTGTTCTCAAGGAGCTTACATTATATTGAGGAATACAATAAAGGATATATAAAAAGTATATAAGACATATAGTCAGTTGGGACTATATAATTAATAGCAGAGGAGGGATAGAATCAGAAGAACTATATTCAAGTTTCACTTCTGATATATGTTGGTTCTGTGTGACCTTCCTTTCTATATCCAGTCACCTCTCCAAGATGGTAAGTCGCAGAAAAGTCTCCAATCTTCTTTGGAAAAAGATGCCTCAATGAAAGTTCCTTATGCCGCTTAAGTCATTAAAAATGCATTGATATTAAGTGGAGGGAATTCAGGAACAAAGTTGCTTGGTTGGTTGTTGACCATTCTTGAAGAGGACCAGAATGCCATCACTATCTTAGAGTCAAGTTACAAAGTGTTCTACTGTGTCTGATCAGACCAATATAAATTTGAAGTACTCTACCTACAGCTTGGGCACAAATAATCCATGTGAACATTTGGGGTGTATTCTCCAAATGTGCATATCTCCCTTTTCTTTTGAAATACTTCATTTCTGCTTTGCTTAGAGAGGACATTGCCTTCTTTCATGTGGGTATGCCATGCCATGCTGTGCTGTCATTTGCCAGTGTCTCTTGTGCCATCCAATCAATTTCAAAGTTCTTTAGAGAGACCTTGAGAGGGTCCACTGTGGGAATGACGGAGAATCTTATATAGGAGTTAGTATTGGAAATGAGATTTTAAAATAAATTAGTGCTTCTAAGATAGGGAAATAAGGCAGGGGAGCAAAAGTAACCCCCACCCACCTGATCAGCATAGCAAGTGCACCAGACTGACAGATGGAAGAGTATAAGAAAGGGAAGCAATGTAGCATAAGACTGGAAAGCCAGGTTGGCGCCTGGTTGTGAAAAGGAGCTTGCTACTTGACTGACCCACCTCTGCTTCTGATAATCTATTTCCTGGAGGCTATCTTTTATCTTCTGGTGTCATTTCTTGTTTAGCAGTCATCATTGATATGCTGTGGCTTGCTTAAGCCTGCCATAATAAGTCACATTGATGTAGTGCTCTAAGGGGGAGACTGTCTCTCTATTGCCCTTTGGGTCACCTTCAGTTGGGATTCTTTGAAAATTATGATGTTTCATGATTTGCATAAATGCAGCCATCAATAGCAAGGCCTCCGGGTACCAAGAATGAATTATTTCAATTTCTTTAATTTTGACATTGATTGTCTTCAATTATGATTTTAAATATCATTGCTCTTAATGTCAATTATAATTACTTATTTTCATATCTTAATAGCTGAGAGGCAATATGACATAGTAGAAAGATATAGGTAAAGCATTAAATTATAGATTAACTAGATAAAGCATTAATTAAACATTTACTAGGTGTCACACACTAGACTAATGGGGAAGGAAGCCTTGAGTTCAAGTACCAATCAGTCAGTAAACATATATTAAATGCCTCCTATGTGCTAGGGACTTTGATAAGCTTTGGGGAAATATTTACAAAGACAGCCCTTGCCCTCAATGAGATTACAATCTAATGGGAGAATACCATACAGTAAAGGAGGTTGAAAAGGGACTGGGGAAGAAGGTAACTTATTGGAGAATTCCAGAGAAATCTCAAAGTAGTGTTTCTGGTGGAAAATAAGGAGAAAATCTGAACCAAGCTCTCTCTTTAAATAGAAATCCTATGACCTATAGTTCTATCCTCTAGTCATAAGTTCCAATCAGAGGGGGAGAGGCACTAAAGAAGTTGGTACCAAGCAGATTCAATATGGCAGCATGATTAGATTCCCTAGTGAAGAATTTCCTGGGGAAGGATGGCATGTTGATAAGTCTCAGAAAAGTCCCAAAGCAGTACAGCTGGTGGGAAATGAGGAGAGATCTCACCTCTTATGTATTCTGACTCCATGACCCAGAACAAATCACTTGACCTCTCTGTTTCATAGAGAGTTTTATGCAATTGTTAGAAACCAACCAGTTTAGGCTCAAGG
This sequence comes from Macrotis lagotis, assembly GCF_037893015.1. Lineage (NCBI taxonomy): Eukaryota > Metazoa > Chordata > Mammalia > Peramelemorphia > Peramelidae > Macrotis > Macrotis lagotis. The sequence continues at coordinate 296,383,214 of NC_133659.1, forward strand.
AAACTTCTAATCCAGAGCTTCCTTAAAGGAGTGAAATTCTAGGTCTGGACCCTAATCAATAATTAAATCTTTTTACTTTCTTGAATGTGTCATCTATGAGACCTTCCCCTTTCTACATTTCAAGTTTATTCATCTGTTCAAAAAAAAGTTTAATTATTGGATTGTATGTATGTAATTTCCAGTCAGGGAATTTTAGAATTGAAGAGGGATTTCAGATCATAAAGTTTTAGTTCAGATATTCCCTACCTTTAAAAAATAGTTCTGTTCATTTTATGATCCTGTGCCCTTCATGGCTAAACCCTTAATTAGTAGTGTATGTTTAATGATTTGACTTTCATATGATCCATTTTCTCCTCTACCCTCTACAGTCTGGCTCTAGATACAAACACATTATCTAGCAATCAACAAATCTGCACTTATTAAAAACCTGCTCTATACTGGGAAGATGTAAGGAAAAATGCCCTCCCAGAGTTAATATTCTCTTCCTGAAACTGGTCTCAGAAATCATCAGCAAACTTTGTTTTTAAATCATCACAAATAATCCAATTGTTTTTCATAGTTCTCATCCTCCTTGAACTTTAGGTATTACTTAACCCATCCCTGCTTCTCAGATACTTTTTTCGAGAACTTCTGTGAACTTGTTCTCTTCTGATTCTTCTAGCTTTTTCTAGTTAATCAGCTCCCTGCTTCTATCCCTATGTGTGGGGTCTTTCAATTCTTTATAGTCTTCTCTGTTCTAGCTACTCTTTCCCTTCATGATCTCATCTTCACTCTCCGCTTCAGTTGTCAGATCTCAGCAGAGAATTCCCAAACCAATAGATCCAACCTTTCTTTCTTTTAAATTTCATTTAACAGTAGAAAGACTGAGATCTAAGACTACCTTAAAGGACCATGCTATGTCAATGATGATAGGTATTTTTATCTATAAAGCAAAGAAAGCAGAGATACTGTGAATTCAGTGTTAGTAAAGTCCCATTCTTTATCATTTGGAATCATGATAAAAATTAATCAGCAAGTTTTACTGTTGTTACAATTATTTTCTTAGTTTTGGTTATTTCACTCTCCATCTTTTCATGCTGAGCCATTGCTAGTTATCTTGACTTTTGTCCTCTCACTGGACTCTAATGACTTTGGAGAAGAGAGTGAAGCTAATGACTTTACACAGCTTTGCCTCACAAAATTGCAAGTCAAGGCATCACCCTCCTGATGTTTATCCCTCTATCTCAAAGAGGATCAATAGCAACAACATCTTTCATTCAAGAGTTCAGAGAGTTTTAAAACTATTCTTTTGATGTTTCTTACAACAAAACAGAATTCAATTACATAAATATACTACGATTTGTTCAGCCACTCCCCAGTTGGTGGTCAACCCCTCAGATTCTAGTTCTTTGCCACCATGGCAAACTCTTATAAATATGTTGGCACTTTTCTCCTCTTTGTTCTCTTTAGGGTTCTTATAGTGGTATCTCTGGGTCAAAGAGGGTATTGCCTCTATTCTGGATACTATTCCCTGTACATGACTTGTCTTCTCTACTTTTTTCCCCTGTGTTGTATTGGCTACTTGCAATATGGTAGCTGGATTGGCAGTGAGCGTGTAGGCTGTTTCTCCCTACACCTGAATCTATTTTTTATTTTGAAGCCTAAAGAACTTAAGGCAAATGCATTTTTTTTAATTCATCCTCTCAAATTCCACTTCACTTCTAGTCAAGAGCCCATCATCCTATATCTTAAACTGTCATACAGGAATATGAATCCATCTTACCCAGCTGTTCATTTCTCACGTATATTTTTCTCTTCCGAAGCACCTACCTTCAATCAGTAGCCGTGATGAAAACAGCACTTAAAGTCTCTAAGGCTTTCTTGTCCCAGACTTCATAATCCCTAGGAAGGCTTTCTACCGTGCTTCTGCTGATATCATCTACCCTCGTATGAGTCCTTGGAAAAATATAGTGGTCATTGGATGTGACAGGTTTTAGGGAACTCTCTATCATACCTTGGATCTATGCCCTGGTTAGACAATGTAACTGTTAAATCTGCCAGATTGACTTATGACTGCCTTAGTTCCCCTCAGCAGGGAGTCACCAACTACTTCTGCTTGTCTTCCTTTTTCTTTCTCTGTTAGAAGAAAATAATTCTTAGAACAAGACACATGAAAAGAAAACTGGAGAAGATAGTACTAGAACTGAAAAAAATAAACTTTCTTATGTCAGCACAGAATCAAGAGATATGCTGAACCACGACAGATAATTTATTAAAGGTGCCTGTAGAAGGTGAGCTCAACATTCCTGAATCTTTGGAAAGAGTCCTACATTGAGAGTCAAAGGACTTGCGTTTGAGTCTCTGCCCAGCCACTTATTATTTGTGGGACCTTGGATGAGTCACTTAACCTATATCTTAGTTTCTCCATCTCTAAAATGAAGATAATTTTAGACTCAACTTCCCAGTAGTATTGTGAAAATCAAATGCGATAATATTTGTAAAGCATGTGACACTGTGTCTAGGACAAAGCAGTGCCTTAATTTTAACTGATATTATTACTAGTGCATGTTTAAGGCTGGACTTCAATTTCTTTCTTCCTAAGCCCAGACTCGGTGGTCTCTCCTTTTTATCACCAAGGTCCCACAAGAAGCACACCATGAAGCTACTCTTACAGTCATGACCAAAACTAAGATTTATTTGCAAAAGGAGAAACTATTGTGGTATATGAATGTGATGGAGTACTATTGTTCTGTAAGAAATCATGAGATAAGGGACTTGAGAAAAGCCTGGAATGTCAGTGAGCGTGTAGGCTGTTTCTCCCTACACCTGAATCTATTTTTTATTTTAAAACCTAAAGAACTTAAGGCAAATGCATGAACTAGTGCTGAGTGAAATGAACAGAACCAGAAAAGCAATGTATACACTAACAGCCACATTGTGTGATAATCAACCATGATGGACAAGCTCATCTCAGCAGTACAATAAAGACAATTCTAAAGGACTGTGATGGAAAATACCATCCAGGCCCAGAGAAAGAACTCCAGAATCTGAATGCAGACCACAGTTTACTATTTTCAATTTTTCAATTTTGTTTTATGTATTATGTATTTTCCCTCCATTTCTTGATTCATCTTTCACAGCATGATTGCTATGGATATAGGTTTAACATAGTTATACATGTATTACCTACATCAGATTGCTTTGTTAGGGGAAAGGGGGAAGGAAGGGAGGGAGAAAGGAAAATGTGATCTCAAAGAAGAGGAACTAACTCTAGTGATCATATAGTGGTAGCAGATAGACCCATCTCTGACTCATGAAGGAGATGGAGGAGGGGGAGAAGAGAGAGAAAAAGGAAAAAGGGGGGAGAGGAGAGAGAGACACAAACAGATAGAATCTTATTTGTTTCCATCTTAATATTTTCAGAACCTATGATCTCTTTGATGTGGATACTTCCTTTACTGAGACTCTTTGCAAACCTTTTATGACTTAGCAGATGGTCATGGGGAGTTGTTAGAGCTGAGAAAACCCATTACCTTGTTGTTGAACTGATGATAAACCTCTTCTGAACTTAACTGGATGTGTCCTCAGGTGACATGCCTTTGTCACCTGGCCCATATCTGAAGCATTTCCAGCTTGGTTAAATATGCTAGAATTGCCACCAGAGAAGGACTTTAGTAGAGAGCTTTTGTTCCCTAGAATCTTCAAAGTAGAGAAGTGATTGTAGTTGCTGGTTCTTCTCCAGTTCTGATAATGGAAGATTTCTCTAAATCAGTTATTCTGAAAGCTGTTCACCCTTCTTTGCTGGCCAGAGAATTCACTGACCCAGATGTATCACAACAACGGTAAGATGAATGTGCCGCCAGGAGTGAGCTCATTGCCTTGGTAGGAATTACCCTAGAAACTTGATCTCAAGCATACAGAATCTCAGGTTGAAGATAAAATTGAAATCTTGCCCAAAGAATATAGCCTCCCAATGAGCCTTCTCAATTCCCTTCTGTTTTATATTTTTACCTTTTAAAATATTTAACATTTTGTTTATTTTTTGTTTTACTCATAATTATAGATAGCATTAAAAACAAGGCAAAACAAACAAAAAAATCTTGAGTTGTTTTAGAAGTTGAATTTGTCTAAAGAAGAACCAGCTATCTTGCTTCAATCATGGAAAGAGACAAAAGAGCCTTATCTGCCATCTTTAAGAGAGCAGAGTAAAACCTTGGATAATCCTACCTTGCTGATTTTTTTTTTTTATTTACTAGCCAATGGAATTAAAAAACCAAAAATAAAAAGTTCCATATGCATATGTCTTGATGAATGGTCCAACTCAGTTTGTCAAACAAGTATTACTGGTGAATACACCTAGAGTATTGACCTGCATGTACTTGACCTCTTCACATGAATCTTATCTTGTGACACCTGAATTGGATGTTGCCCTTCATAAGAAGACAAATGAAGTAAGCACAGCTACTACTATGGGTAGCTAAGTTGTACAGTGGTTAGAACTCTAATCTGGTGTCAGAAAAATGAATTCAAATCCAACCTCAGATTCTTACTAGCTGTGTGACCCTGAGCAAATCATTTAACTCTGTCTTGATTTCCTCATCTGTTCAATGAGCTGGAGAATGAAATGGTGAGCCACTTCTTTATCTTTACCAAGAACCGCCCCGCCAAAAAAAACAGATTCACGAAGAGTTGGGTATAATTGAACAACATATGCAATGTGCTGAGAGATGCAAAGATAATGGTGAAATAATTCTTGCCTTCAAAGGACTGATCATGTAAGGATTGTTAATCTGGGCAGAAGACACTGAAATCTTAAATATTTTTCAGATATACCTACTTGGTTCTGTTGTAGTGGAGATTTTAAAGGGAAGAAATAGTCTAGAGTAGCTTGTCTCAGTTGGTGCACTGTATTATATTAAGGGCTCTCTAAAAAAATTAGCTCCCATTTTGTTATTTTTCTTTTGTGTAATAATGTGTATATGTATTCACATATATGCATCTTTAAAAAGTATAAATGCTTTCTTCTGTCTATATACACACATGCATATATGTACATTTATGTATATAAAATTTACACTGAGATTTATTTTGAAGATTTAGTAATAGACACATTACCCTTTAGCCCTATTTTGGAATACAATCTCTCCAATGTTGCACTGTTCTTTGGGGATAGTGAGCTCAGACTTAATGGAGTTTCTAGGCAGCTTCAGCTCCATCAAACTAACATCAGTGTTTGAGGTCACTACCGGAGAAGAATTTTTCTCAGCTACTGCTGGGAATGGAGTACCTCCTGGCGGGGCTGGGGTGGAACAGACCACCCTCAGCCCATAAATTCCACTTGTCACTTTCTGATGGCTCATTCTCCTAACTTCTCAGAGATTAAACAAGATCATGGTCTTTACCAAAAATGAATGAACATATATTCAGACAAGAAAAAAACAAGGCCTGTATTTTATTGGACCTATGACAATCTTGAGTCATCAATCAAAGACTTCTATCTCTGCCTCTCACAGAATACTGCCAGTTTGGAAGAAGTCAAAATGAGAACTATTAGATGTATACCTGGAATGTATGTAAATTGAATCAAATCTTAATTGCCTTGTATTTTAAGTATTTTAAATCAAATATACTGTTTGTTTCTGGGTTGGATAAAGAAGAAGCTCTCTTTGAAGTTTGTTCTGATTATTTATGTTTTTCTGAGCAATTTACATTGCCTCCCCTCTGGAAAATGGCAACGTTTTCTGTCCCCATTCCCCTGGGTTTTTGCTGCCGCTGATATTAGAAACAATAACAGATAGTAAGAAGAGTCAGTATTTATATGGCACTTATGGTAGACTAGGCATTGTTCTAAGAATTTTACAATTAGCCTGTATAAGAAAGAAAAGGTGGATTTTTCAAAGAGCAAACTTTACTCAATATATAACTTTAAAATATTATAACTCTGTCAAATGTTTATCAGAACACAATCAAATAGAATCCTGTATCTTGTCAGCCAACAGTTTTATTTCTGGTTTATTTTTTTCAAAGAGACACCTGAGTATTGTGTTTACCCTCCAGTTGGACTGTTCAAGATTTGATAGAGAACGGGACTGAGAATCCTGATTCACACTGATAAGTGGGGATAAATACAATCAGAGAATCAGGCCTATTTCTCCCAGCATGTATTAAAAAAATGCAACATGTTTGATTTGTTTTTGAGCTCATTCATAGTTTCTTGTTATTGTGGGAAATCAGTTTATTTATCTCTGGATCATGGTTACTATGTTTTCTTTCTTTCCCCTAGGCAATCTAATAAAGTTTTTTTATGTAAATCTCATACGTTTATTTTTGATCAGAAATTATTCTTTCAACCATCTCTTTCTAAGTTCTCAGTTGTACTAGTTCCCTCCCTTTTTGACCCTGCCTCCATCTCCATAATGTTCTCTCTCCAATTCATAGATTTTTCCCACCAAGGAGCATATTTCAATTTAGCATATTTCAACAAGGTAACAAAGGTTATTTACAACATATTCCCCATATTTCTGTGACAAGCTTCTTAAAAATTAGGCTGGAACTGTCTAATCTCTAGACCTCATTTTCCTTATCTATAAAAGGGGCAACCTCTTTAAGATCGTCTACTTTAGTTAAAAATCCTACAAACTTGACCAATATTAAATAATCACTCTCTTTTGAATGAATTACTATTCAGTTCTACCATTTAAATGCCTATTGTAGCCAAAATACCAAGCTTGGAACTGGAAATAATAGAAAGATCAAATGATAGAATCCGTAATTTCCCCAATCTTTTATTTTCTCTGATGATAATGTTTCATTTTTTAAAAATTTCCTTCTCTTGAATTCTATTATGTCATTTCTCTTGGGACATTTTAAATATCTGAAGTCCACTTCCTATTACATTAAATGATACCTGGCTAAAACCTATCACATGGAATAGTAATATCAAGATAAAACTTCTCACATTCCATAGACAAGAAATGAAAGAAGAGTTTGAGCTTCCTGGAGTGATTTAGCAATTTGTGGAAGAATTCTTTTGACACAGACTCTTTAGGCATATAGATGTCTCCTCTAAATTTGACCACTGAAAAGTCTCTAAATTTAGTTTAATCTATAATTTGACTCAATTTATTCATAAAGTATTTTTTATTGTTTTATTTTGCAAAGCAATGGGGTTAAGTGGCTTGCCCAAGGTCACACAGCTAGGCAATTATTAAGTCTCTCAATTCAAATTTGAACTCGGGTCTTCCTGACTTCAGGGCCAGTGTTCTATCCACTGCGCCACCTAGCTGCCCCCATCAAGTATTTCTTAAACTAGATTTGTTTCCTTAAGGGATGCAGGAAACTATTATTCAGCTATTATTATGTTTATTTAACTTTTATGGTTTAAAAGGATATACTTGATTGCTGTAGGTCAAAAATTATTATTTTTTGCCTGAAAAAGCCTCATTAGAATCCTAATATATGTATGAAGTTATTTTTCTACCTCCTAAATCTGTGCCTACAGATAGGAAAATCTAGGTTTTTAACCTATAATTTTTGCTTTGTGGGGGAATTATTTGACTGGAGGTAAACTCAAAGAATAGCTAATTTCTCCTGTAACAGTTCTGTTTTCTTTGTCTCGGCAGTCCTTTCTCCAATCCATTCTTTCAGTCACCCAAGTGGCTTTTCTAAATCACGGTTTTAATTGTCTCTCAACTACAACTCTGCCATACTCTTCTCCTCAAGCTCCAGTGGCTCTTTAATACCTCCAGGATCCAATTTAAGGTCCTTTGGCATTCAAAGCTCTTCAGAACTTGACCCTTTGTTCATATACTTCATGCTTATTCACATAAATCACTCAGGAAACCTTTATTAAGCAACTACTACGACAGGCCAATGTTCTAATCATTAGGAATACAAGGAAATGTAAAATAAAGAACCTGCAATCTGATACAGATGACATACAACTATTTACAAAAACATTAAGAATAAATTGGAAATAATAGAAAGAGCAAAGATTCTAAGATCAGGGAGAACAGCAGAAATCTTCCTGAAGAAGGTAGGATTATAATTAGAATTTGAAGGAAGTCAGGAGGCAGAGGGAAAGCATTTGAAACATGCCAGGTACGCAAAGGAAATGCCTAGAGAATAGAGTTAGAATGTCTTGTTCCAGTTGCAACAGGAATCATTATGAATGTAAGCAAATTCAGGTAAATACTTGTAACAAAATGAGGGGGGGAAAAGTAATATTTGAGATTCTAAAACATGTTTTCCTGTCTTCTTTGTCCATGCACACAGATTCATTTTTGGGAAATCAACATATGTGTATGAGGCAGACTTTGCCTTCAGAAGAAATGAGACTGATAAATAGCTTATTGAATATAAATTATTTTAATCCATTTTTGCAAGGCAGTGGGATTAAGTGATCACATAGCTAGGTAATTACTAAGTGTCTGAGGATCTGAACTCAGGTTCTCCTGACTCCAGAGTTGGTGCTCTATTCACTGTGCCATCTAGCTACCCCTAATCCATTTTGATGCTATTGAGAAAATGTGTCCTTTATAACTTGAAATACTTAATGTAATTTAAGTAACTTAAAATGACCCATTGTCCCAGGCACCTCTTAAGACTGCAAGTCATATTGCTGAGCAAGATGAGCAGAACCAAAAGAACATTGTACACCCTAACAGCAATATATGGGTGACGATCATCAACTTTAATGGGCTTGCTCACACAATTTTGAGATATCTGTGATGGAAAATACCATCTGTATCCAGAGCAAGAATTGTGGAGTTTGAACAAAGACCTTTAATTTAAAAAAAAAAGTTATCTTATTATACAATTTTTCTATCATACTTTATTTTTCTCCCTTAAGGCTATGATTTCTCTCCCTCATCACATTCAACTTAGATCAATGTGTACCATGGAAACAATGTGATGACTACCAGACTGCCCTCTGTGGAGAGTAGGGAGAGGGAAGAGAGATTAGGGGGAAAAAATTGTAAAATTCAAAATAAATAAATTTTAAAAAAAGACTGCAAGTCATAGAACAAATGCTTGTTTTTATTAGTGGAGAGAATTTCATCAAAGAAGGTTCCCCAAAGGGGAACAGGTCTGATGAGAGATGGCGGCGGCAGGGGTTGGGCCAGGCAGGTAGAGATACAGATAGATACACAGAATGAATGGTTTATGATTATTTTTTTCTGATGACTTTGATTCTAACGATCTGAACTCATTTTAATAAAGGTGCTTCTATGTTTGCATGTGACTTTTTGAATTGGCTAGCATTCATTTTCAAGTAATGTTTTTTATTTTGGATAACCATAGTTATTTTAACACTTTTTCAATTTCCTTTCAGGTTTGTGGAAGGGATGCTTAATATTTGTTACAATGCTATAGATCGCCATATTGAAAATGGACAAGGAGACAAGATTGCCATCATCTATGATAGCCCTGTAACGAACACAAAAGCCACTATCACTTACAAAGAAGTTTTGGAACAGGTAGGTTTTTTGTATGAAGACTGATAATATGATTTGGGGATTAAATAGTGATATGATTCAAATGGATTTATATGATCTCATGGTTGTTTTCCTTCCAATACTGTAGTAGACAACTGCCTGCTCATCCTATAAGTTTCACATCTATATCCTCTCCCAAATGCAGAACAGGGTTTGCCCAACTACTTTTTCTTAATCTGTATGACCCAGGGTAAGTCATTTAATCTCTTTATGCCTCAGTTTTCTCATCTGTTAAATGGGGATAATAAGGGTATCTACCTCCCAGGGTTGTTGAGAGAATAAAATGGCCCCATTGTAAAGCTCTTAGCTTTGCACACAATGAGTTCCTGGTACATAGTAAGCACCATTCTATGTTAGCTATCATCATCATCATCATCATCATTTTTATTAATGGGTTGTTCTATAAAACATAGCCTTGTACCTTACATTGTCAGTAGAATGTTGGTACAAAAAGATGAACTTTTTTATCAGGGAGAAGAGTGGATTCATTAGCATGAGGTAATGGACAGAAGATCATCCTTGGGGGATGGAAGTCTTGCATTCAGGTTCTGCCTATAAGAGATACTAGGTATGTAAGGAGACTGCTCATTTTTCTTGTGTCTCAGGCAGATCTTTCATTCTAGTGGCAGAAAGGTCTTAGTGGAAAGAGTCACCTATTGAGTGAATCTTAGGGAAATCTTTGGACCTCAGTATCCTCATCTGTAAAATAAAGAGATTTAGGAGAGGTTAATTAGCTGATCCCTAGGGTCTTTTAACTCTAAATCTATTGTTCTACCTTACAGAGGAGTTGCTGATCTGCATCAGTGAAAAGTGTTTTCACTCTAGGGAGTACTCCAAACTGATAAAATCATGACTCTAGATTAGAAAACAAATTGAGTAATTAGGCTGTAGATAACACTAAATAGTGATTAAACAGCCAGGGAAAGGGATATAGATTAGATCTTTGATATTGTAGAATCAAGCAGTAGGGCTTAATTCAAATATCAAGAGTTGCTTAACCATCAAAGCATAGATATAGACACTGGACCTAATTTCACTGACATAGAGAACTCCTTGATGAGTTCTGCCAATATAGAATGGCATATTGCCTGCCTGGAACAACCCTGGAATACTGAAGGATTAAGTGATTGTATAGCCAATAGGTGTCAGAGGTGTGACTGGAACTCAGGTGTTCTTGGCTCTGATCTGTTGTACCATGCTACTATTTCTTTAACCTCAACGAACAATTATTTATATATTTAAATAATTAATCATTTCTATTCCCTTATAAGATATCTTTCGATTTGTGTACAACCCATAGTGTTATTGATTTGCATTTCCGAATTAATCATTAACATATAGAAGATGCCATAGATCTATAGAAGCAAAAAAATTAAAGTTAGAAAAGGACACAAGAATCCCAAAAAAAAAGTTCAAATTCCTCCTTTTACATATGAGGAAACTGCAGTCAAACTAACCTAAATAATTCTTTTTTTTTTCTTTTCCTTCCTTTCCTTCTCTCTTCCTTCTTTCCTCCCTTCTCAGTTGGGGTTAAATGACTTTCTGGTAAATGTCTGAACACAAATTTGAACTCAGGTTCCCCTGCATCCAGGAGCAAGGCTCTGTCCTACTCTGCCACCTCGCTGCCCCTAGGAGTCTTAACTTTTCCAAGGTCACATAACAACTGTGTCTGAGGCAGGATTCTATTTCAGGTCATTCTGATTCTGAGTCTAGCAGTCTAGCCACCTCATTAGTAATATGTTATTGATAAACAATAGTAGTTTATTATTAATATTTTTTTTAATTTGAGGAGAAAATATTATTAACATTTGCAATAAGTTACTGTCACTTAATTGGCAACTGCAGCAATATTATTAGTTCCCTGCTAAAGACTTGGACTGTTTTCTACTAGCCAAGGATTTTCTTTGGTTGTGAGGATGGGAACCATAATTTCAGAAGGCACGCCATTTATCATACTAATGAAGTACTTATTTTTCCATGGCTTTCTGAGGCACCACACAAAGAATTTAAGAAGATTCAGTCTCTACCTTGTGGGAGTTGAGAAACTAGGGCAAAAATAATGGTTATACAAATGAGCAACATCATGTACTTCCTACATTACAAGCATACACATTTTCTAGAATAGAGGATAAATTTTGCCAACTAAGTACCTTTTTTAAGTGCTGCTGAAACAATTCCAATTCTAGGCCTATATCCAGAAGAAATCATAAAAAATGGGAAAAGTCCCACATGTTCCAAAATATTCATAGCAGCTCTTTTTGTATTGGCAAAGAACTAGAAATTGAGGTGATGTTGATCACTTAGGTAATGGCTAAATATGATGATACATGAATACTACGGAATATTATTTTCTACAAGAAACCATAACTGCTCGGATTCTAGAAAGGTATGGAATGAGTTACAGGATGTGATGCTGAACAAAGGGAGCAGAACCAAGAGAACAATATACTCATCAACAACACTGTGAGATGATCTGCCTGGATGGAAGCAGTTCCTCTCAGCAGATTGGAGATCTAGAACAACTGTAGTAGAATGGCAATGGACAATGCTATCCCCATCCAGAGGAAGAAAAACAAAACAAAACAAAAAAAGAAACAACACTCCTTCCGAATCTGATGAACATTTCATAAAAAATATCTCTTATGTATTGCTTTCCCTTAATCCTAATTCTTCATGCCAAAAATTACTAATCTTAGACATATTGATCGAAAATATATATGTTTAATGCTAACCTGACTATTTGCTGCTCTTCATACACCTCTATCATATAGTAATAGGGTATAAGGAATCTCTCTATCTGGCTCTCTTTCTGTGTGTGTGTGTGTGTAAGTGCATATGTATGACTATATAGGCATGAATGAGTTGAGGAAATCTTGTAATTTAAAAGTATAAACATATAAATAGAAAAATAGAAATAAATAAAAATAGAAAAATATACATGTGCATATGGATGAAAAAAATAATTAAGATGCTTCTCAAAAAAATAAAGGACTGCTGAGAAAATCTTGGTAAATCCTGTAGATTTAGAGGAAGCAGAACTATTACTACTTCTCTAGTTGAGGAAATGGGTTTCAATAATGGAAGAAATAAGGCACATGGTAGAAAGTGACTTGGAGACTGGGATTTAGTAAAATAGTCATGAAAGAGAAGAGTAAATGAAATAAGGCACAAGAGGTGACAAAAGTGAAATCTCACATGAAGCCTTTTCTGACATCCCTGAATTAATAAATGATCCTTTTTGGAAGACAGAGTGAAATAGTGGATTGAATGTGGTCTTGGAACAGTTTGATTTGAATCCTGATTTTGTTACATACTGATTTTGTCACAGGGAAAATCAATTAACCTCTCAGTGTTGGTGGCTTCAACTGTTAAATAAGGTGGTGATCCTGATGGTTTCAAAAGTTCATTTCTAAAATTATGGTCATATAATCTCATAATTTCATAATGATTTTTAAAAATCTATACTCTACATTTTTCTCATTGTATCTAGGAGGGGTTGGACTAATCATCCATTTAGTATCCCTTATTTCTTTCAATATACAGTGCTCTTTTATCTTTTTTTTTGTATGGCATATATGTCCTGGATATCTGAAGTCCCATTTCTTCCTTGAAGATAATTGTTAAAAATATGCTTCAATGTCAATTAACTAACCATGTATCTCTTCATACACCTCTATCATATAGTAATAGGGTATAAGGAATCTCTCTCTCTGGCTCTCTTTCTGTGTGTGTGTGTGTGTGTGTGTGTGTGTGTGTATGTAAGTGCATATATATAACTATATAGGCATGAATGAGTTGATAAGTGTACTGTATACATATGTGATATAGGCATATATATATACATGCACATATGTATATATATTACAAATATATATATATATATTACAAATATACAAATATCTCTTGCCTTTAACCTCAAAGCCTGAACAAGATGATCTGAAACGTTACCCCAAATCCCAGTAAAATGTCTAGCATGATGTCCGTAATTAATGTAAAATGTCCTTAATAAATGTTTGTTGAATCACATGATGAGTTGAAAGCCACATTTGTTTTGTTTTGACAGAATTGATTATTTTTGAAGCACCCTAAGTAATTTAGTAGATATTTGAATATAGTTAGCACTTAGGAATAACAACAAAAGGAGCCAGCTAGGTGGCACAGTGGATAGACATACCAGTCCTGGTGTCAGGAGGACCCGAGTTCAAATTTGAACTCACACAATAATTCTCTAGTTGTGTGACCTTGGGCAAGTCACTTAACCCCATTGCCTTGCAAAAACCAAAAAAAAAAAATATCAATAAAAGAAAGGAAAAGTGAATTTGCTACATTTAATCAGAAATGAAGACGAAAGAAAAAAGATACTTCATTTATGCTTTTGATCATGCCTTCCCTTAATCATCATGGGAGTAATGCTCCCAACACTAGCCAGTGGCCAACTCATCAGCAAGCAGGTAAACCCAAGAATCCCAATGCTTTCTAAACCACAGACATTTTATAGACAGAACCTGACAGCTATAGTTTCAGGGGTCAATCCTTGCAGAGTTGGAATCTTGGTATCCTGTCATCATCAATGCCAAATCTCACTGATGACTAGATAAATCAGAAACTACAGTGTGATTAAGAAAGGAATGAATTTCAGTACTACCAAAAGACCCAAACCATTGCCATTCCTTCAGCTACCATCTTTGCATGGATTCCACTGAATGATCAAGGATTCCATAAATTTTAGAGCTCCCAAGGCCACCAACCCTGCTTCTAAACTTTCCCCAATAGCCATTTCTCAGAAGAGCAACCTCAGTAGAGGAAATAATTTAATAATTCTTCTGAAGATACTCTAGAAGTTCCCTCTACCAAAATTCTTGGCACTTACAAATGGTCCAATGTCAGAAACAGAAATGCTTTTTATGAATGGAAATGATGACAAATAAGATGTATTACCTTCTTCCCTGTGCTGCATCTTAAGAACCATTTGTTTTGTGGCTAAAACTATTTATATTTTTTTATCTTTTTCTTAATCTTGGTCTATGACATTTTTAATTTTTTTGGTAACTGTGTTTTTTTGTAATTGACTTCTTTATAAAATATACTTTATTTTTTTTTGCATTCAAAAACATGAGTCTGATGAGTACATAGGACTCACTGGAGCAACAAAGGAATCCATGAAATAAGAGCTCTTTTTTCTATTCTTTTTGCAGCCCTAGGGCTTAGCCAAAGGATTTCCACTTAGGAAGTGTTTAATAAATATATTCTCATTTACATCATCTTTAGTCACCATTTTTAAAACTCTTTGGTGTTGTAGCTTACAAAATTACAAGCAAAGAAGGAGAATGTTTTCACTATATCCATATTACTTAACAATGTTGGCCAATCATAAGAGAGCCTCATATTTCTCTTTTTTAATTAAATTTTCTTTTATTGATTTTTTTTTACTTTTCAGATACATGTTATAGAAGTTTGTTTTTTTTTTTTTTTTAACATTCAGCCATATGCCTATACATATTTCTAAGTTACAAAATTTCCTTCCACCTTCCCTTCCTTATCCAACTCCTCTCAGTGGTGAAGAGTCAGGCTAATGTTGTAATTACACATCTGTGTTAAGCATGTTTACAGATTAGGTAGACTCTCCAGTTACTTTAAATGGAATTTCTCCTTCTCTCTCTTGCTCTTGGGAGTTGTTCTTATTTAGAAAAGCTGATGATTTCTGTGGTTTTATTTTATATCCTGTTACTTTGCTGAATTTGTTAATTATTTCAAGGAGTTTTTTAGATGATTTACTCAGGTTCTCTTAGTATACCATCATTTAATCTGCAAAGAGTGAAAGCTTTGCCTTCTCATTGCCAATTCTGATTCCTTCAATTTCTTTTTCTTCTCTGATTGCTAAAGCTAACATTTCTAAAACTTTATTGAATAGTAATAGTGATAATGGACATCCTTGTTTCACCCCAGATCTTATTGGAAATGTTCCAAGTTTATGCCCATTACATAGAATATTTGTTGATGTTTTTGATAGATACTACTTATTATTTTAAGGTTAAACTTCATTTATTCCTAAACTTTCTAGTGTTTTAATAGGAATGGATATTGTATTTTATCAAAGGATTTTTCAGCATCTATTGAGATAATTATATGATTTCTGTTGATTTTTATTATTCATACGTTTAATCATATTGAGTGTTTTCCTAATATTGAACCATCCCTGCCTACTTGATATAAATCCTACCTGATCTTGGTCTATTTTTCTTGGTAATAACTTGCTGTAATCTCATTGCTAAAATTTTATTTAAGATTTTTGCAGGGATAGCAGTGCTTTCTAAACCACAGACATTTTATAGACAGAATCTGACAGCTATAGTCTTGGGGGGGGGCAATCCTTGCAGAGTTGGAATCTTGGAATTCCTGTCACTACCAATGCCAAATCTCACTGATGACTAGATAAACCAGAAACCACTGTGTGATTAAGGAAGGAATGAATTTCAGTACTACCAAAGGACCCAAACCATTGCTATACTTCAGCTACCATCTTTGCAGATTGTTCTATAATTTTCCTTGTCTATTTTGGTTTTTACTGGTTTAGGTATCAGTAGCACATTAGCATTGGGTGAGACAGGGTGGGTGGGGACAGCCAAAAGGAAAGATAAGGGAAGAAGGGATTGATAAAAGGGAAGGATAGTGAGGAACTTAAGTTTAGAGTTAACATCTTGCTTTTCATCAGGGATTTTTGTCTCAAATATAATAATGTCAATAGAGAGACAAGATACCCATGTCCTCTAAGTCGAATCTCTTCAATTTTATTTGACCCTTTAATTATCCCAATAAAAGTAAAATTCTTGAGAGTTAGAAGTGTTATATCTTCCCTTTAAGGGTTGTATTCAATTTGATGATCTTGAGTAACTTTTTTTTTTTGTATTTTTTCCTTCCCCTTTTCATTTACCTTTCTATGCATCTTGAATCATGTATTTGGTGATTGAATTGTCTGTTCATTTTGAATCTTTGTGTCAGGAAATTCTGGAAGTCCTTTATTTCGTTGAACATCCATCTTTTTCCCTTGATAGTATATGCTGAATTTTGCAGGGTAGTAAGTTCTTGGTTGTAATCCCAAATCCTTTGCCCTCCTATATATGGTATTCCAGGTCCTACAGTCCTTCAAGGTTGAAGTTGATAGGTCCTGTATGAGTCTTATTGCATTACTTGGCATTTAAATTGTTTCCTTTTTGCTAGTTGCAGTATTTTCTCCTTTATTTGAGAGTTCTGAAATTTGGCTACAACAGCCCTTGGAGTTTTTTTCTCTTTCTGGAGGGGTTCCATGCATTCTTTCAATTCAATTCTTCAATTCTGCATCTTCTCTTTTTTCTTGGTAGGATCTGTAGCTTGAATGTGAATACAGAGGCTCTGGGAGCATGTTAGCTTCATGCCACCATCTTGGCTCTGACCTGGAAGTCTCTTTGAGAGCCTTATTTCTCATGAAATGGTTTGTTATTAAAAGAAATAGTAAGTACTATTTACCCATTTAGAGGTCTCTATGAAAATATATGAATTTTTAATGTATTCTAATGATTTCTAGATGAAAGAGATTATTATTTAGAGGGCATTTATGTTAAAAAGATATTGTTATGGCTGAAGTTTCCCTTAGACAGATTTCATGACCTGTATTGGACTGTCCTTCTTTCCCACCCTAGTACAACAGACCTTGCTGGCTACCTTCTAAGTTGTCTTGGGCTGAAAGATTGTTTCATACTTTTTGTGAGTTCTCTTGCTCTAGAACTGGTTGGGTCATTATTTAAAAGTATGTGAAGGGGCTAGGGGCAGAACACCGGGGAAACTTTGCCTTTACTCTTGCATTTTAACTGGTGATCTAGAAAGTTTTTTTTTTTTAATTGATCATAATCCTAGAGTCAAGGGACTTTAATTTAAGTTTCAACTCTGACTTTTGATAGTTTTAATGATGATGATTTATATAATCTTTCTATGCCTCAGTTTTCTGCATAATAAGAATGGTACTTGCATCACATTTCATAAGGGATTAGCATGGGGGAAGCACTATGGGGGGAAAAAGTCATCATAGACCAAGGAAGTGTTATTATTGAACAGAGAACCAGCAGCTCAGATTGGTTGATATCCTCCCCATCTGTACATAGAGGAGTTATTTGTGAACTACATGTCATCTCAAGAATCTTCTCAGACTTTTTTTGTATGTGTATAGGCAAAAAAACAAAATCTAACAGAGTAATGTGATACAGCAGTTAATTGAAAATTGTCACAGTAATTAAATAATATATACATAAACATATATACACAAAGTAGATATTCTTATATGCATGTCTATATAAACATAATAAAGGTATATATATATGCATACATTTGTATATATATATATATACCTACAGATGTCTATGGTGTAATGATGAGTCAGTTTTCATAACAAACATTAATCACCTCTGTGACTTTGGCCACCCAGGTGGTACAGTGGAATAATCATTAGACCTGGAGTCAGGTAAAGCCTGTTTCAAATAGAATCACCAAGATTTGCAAGCTCTGTGACCTCTGGCAAATCAGTTAACCTCTGTTTGTATCAATGTCTTCATTTGTAAAATGGGAATACTAATTATAATAATACATATCTCCTAAAGTTGTTATGAGGATAAAAGGAGATACTAATTGCAAAGTGCTTTCCATAGTGCACATAGCATAGGAAACTCTATGTAAAATGTTAATTTTATTATTGTTGTTGGTTGTTATTTAAATTCCTTGAACCTTCTTTTCCTTCATTTTAAAATGGATACAATGGTATGTGTCTTATGGAGTCATGATGATGTGATAATTATAATAGTGTGACAGTGTCTTGAATCTTGAAAGGACTTTAGAGGTCATCTGGTCTAACCTCAACCTGAGCAACAATTCCCTCTGCTGTGTCACTGGCAATCAATCAGTCAGTAAGCATTTGTTAATCACCAGTAGGTAATCAATATGTACCAGGCAGTCTTCTGCTGATTCCAGTAATGGCTAGATGTGTGTTAAAATGTGCATTAGTCTAAAAAAGATAATGTAATTATATTACTATTGTTAAAATAACTATTGTCATTTTCAGCAATAGAAAGAAGTCAGGTCAAAATAAAAACTCCCTAATTATGACAAGATTGTCTTTTTTTACAAAATTCAGCAGTTATGGAAAGACGAATGAAATAGAAAAAAAGAGACCTTTGTTCTCAACCAGATATCACTAATTAGTGGAAGGCTTTTTTTTTGTTTAGTTATTTTTCAGTCATTTCTGACTCTTCTCGCCCCCTTTGGGGTTTTCCTGGCAAAGATGCTGAAGTAGTTTGCCAAATCCTTCTCTAGTTCTGTTTACAGATGAGGAAATGGAGGCAAACATGCTTAAGTGACTTACCCAGAGTCACACAAATGTCTGACTTCATATTTGAACCCAGGAAGAGGAGCCTTCTTGACTTCAGGCCGACTAGGTACCCTAGCTGCCCTAGTGAAAGACATGTAAGACTTGAAGTCTTACTATAAGTGACTTCCTTATAACAACCTGTGATACAGAAAATGTAAGTACTCTTTCTATTTGAAGCTGGATGATGATAATGATAATAATGGGTAACATTTATATATTATTTTGCCTGCCAGGGACTGTACTAAACACTCTACAGTTATTTCATTAGGGCCTCATAATAACCATCAGAGTGGGTGCTGTTATTATTATTGCTATTTTACTGATGAGGAAACTGAGGCAGAGAGGGTTCAGGTTATACAGTATCTATGACCACCTTTGAACTGGGTCTTTCAGACCCCAGGCTCATTGCTCTCTCCACTGCACCACTTAGCCACTAAAATGATATTGGTTGGATGTGTAATTTTGTCTTGACTCTATAGATTGGGCTAAATGTTCAATCAAAGTTCTTTCATTTCTCAAATTCTGTGATGGTATGACTTTCCTATGGTTACAAAGCTTGGAAATTTCAGAGGCAGAAATAAAACCAAGCCTTGTCATTCCAAGATACTATTTGTTCCAAACCACTACACTGATTTACTTAACCTGTCCTGATATCAGTCTCATCTGTCAAATGATATTAGGGATCACCTCTAAGCTCTAAGATTCTATGAAAACTTTTGAATTTTGTCTTAGTAGGGCATCAGCCCAGAGATGTATTCTTTTTTTAAATTTTTTTAAATTTTTTTTAAATTTTTTTTCCAGAGATGTATTCTTACTCAGACTCAGATGTTATTTTCGGGTAGCATTTTCCTTAATTTAATTGACAAAAGGAACAGGGAATCTAATTTTGCAATACATATTACTTGTGACATGTGAAAGGTAACAGTCATGGTGAAATCTAATAAGTGAATGTTCTAAAGCTGTCTGAGCAAGTCTATAACTGGAGAAGTTAGTGCCAGTGTTTGGATTATGGATAAAATAATATGATAAATGAAAACATACAAATTTAGACGTCAAAAATTTTTGAATGACTTGAGTATTATTGGTTGAAAATATAAGTAAAGAAATAGATTAAACTTTTTTTGCCTCAGTTTCTTCTTCTATAAAATGATCTAGAGATGGAATTGGAAAATCTCTGTACTTTCTTTGCCAAAAAACTCAAAATGGGGTTATGAAGAGGTAGCCACACATGAAACAGTTGACAACAACAATATATTACTAGATAATATATCTGCTAAATTATTGTTGCTGTAATGAGCATTTACTTTCAAGTTCTGCAATATCTATAATTGGGCTATTGATCAATTCAACTATTATCTAACCTTAGTAATTTTTTTAAAATTCACTAGTGGATAAAACTAATTAGTTCAGACTGAAGGATTATGGGCCAAGTGAACTAATTTGCATACAGAGTTCCCAAATGGAATTACTTTAGATTTCAAGGATTTGTGAGTTAATTTTTTATGAGCAATCTCTCTCTCTCTCTTGATTCAGATTGCAACCATTTCACAGTTTAGCAAGTGTCTTTGTGAGTTTCAGTGACAAAAAATTCCTCCAAAACACCATGTTCCCTGTTTATCATTCTTCTCTAGATGAGTTTTGCATGATTGACTTGAGATTCTTCGATGATCTGTTACCAGGTTGATATTCTAAATGAACCTACTAGAAGGCTTGTCTTCCACTGAGATGCTCTTTTACAACCCATGGTTACCTCCATATCATAGTGAGGCATCAGAGTAGTGTTTTAGGTTTATAGCATTTCAATTAGTTTATTTAAATGATATTTTAAAAAATTAGACCCAGATTAGGAATAGGGTGATAAATTTTTCAGTAACTTCAGTAAGTGGAACTATTCTAAAGAGATTGCAATCTGCAATGGTATGGACATAATCAAATGATGGGGGAAATACTTGGACTTCTGAAAAGTACCTAGCTTTGCTTTGAATCACTCTGTTATTCAATATTCTTTTTTTGTTGTCTTGTAGGAAGGTAAAATAATAATAACGAAATAGTTATGAATAGATTGATAATCACAATTCTGACCAAGTTGTCAGGGTTGGGGTCTTGGGATTATATCACTCATCTTTTTTCTACTCAGTTTGATTTATTCACTTTCATTTTCAAAGTCAATCAAATCTTTTAAAATATATTGCTACTGTGACACGTGACAAAGTAATGGATAACTTGGGCAAAATTATATTGATGAATTTTCTTTAGAGGCCATGTGTTGTGGTAAATTAAGAGTTGACTTTTGAACCAGGAAGACTTGGGCTTGATCCCCAACTCTGGCATGTTATTGGCTAGCTAACCCTAGACAATCATTTGTCCTCTCTATTAGACAATTTTTTGGACGTATAGGATGAAAGGAAAATACCATTACATTGGTAGAAGGTGAAATCCAAGGTAAAGTCTTTTTCTCTAACTTCTCTTGTTCAGCAATAAGAGTGGATGCAATTAAGTTTAAGGTGGAAGAGTTTCTTCAAATGTGAATATTGTTCCTTACTTCTGGGAGAAACTCCTCTATGGCAATTATGTGATGTCCTTGTAGCCCTTCTACACTATTTAATGAGGTCTGCAGTAGTCTTTCATTTATATTGATTGACTCTCAGAATGTATTGACCAACCAGGAACATAAAGGTTAACTGGAATGTGACCTGACATTGTTTAAATGCATTAAACTGTCCACAGTCTTTACTGTGAATTCTGTACTAGGGCACCTGGTTGGTTAATTATACAGGTAGAGCAGAATATTTGGTTCAGAATGGATCCAAACAGTACAGGATTTCTGTTTGCATCTTTTTTTATTTGGGGGGAGAGGTGTCTTTTGTAATTTTGTATTTTAAAAAATAATAACCAGGTAATATAAAACAGTAAACATATGGTAGTTCATCCACTAAGCAAGTTGACAGATTTAGAGAAAGGATTTAGTTTTAATACTGAGCTACATTCTTGAATTCTATTTTAAAAAATCCCATGAACTCATAATGTTATGTTTTGATGCATACAGTAGGCACTCAGTGATTGCTTTGAAAAATTCTGATTTTAAAAAATAAAACAAGCATTTCTATAATAAAGTGAAATAGAAATAAGAGGATTGCACCTGAAATTGCAGGTTTATTATGTATAACTTGCTATTCCTTTTAAATATTTCTTATTATGTAACTTTCTTCCTTGCTATCATTAGATATAATACAAATAACTATATGTATAAATGTGTCTATATAGGTATATGTTTTATATATTTACACATACATATATTTATAAATAGGTATGTATAATGTATATGGATTTAAAATCAATATATTCATAGTGATATGTATATCAGTTCTTTCTGTAGATGTAAAAACATCTTTCTTCATAGGAGCTCTGATTATTTTAGTTATCTATAAGAGTCAGAATAACATAGTTGCTCAAAGTTATTCTTAGAACAGTATTGATGTTACTGTGTGCAATGTTCTTTTGGTTCTGCTCATATTGCTCTTCATTATTTCATGAAAATCTTTCCATATTTTTCTAAAATCATCAAGCTCATCATCTCTTATAGCAGAGTAATTTTCCATCAAGAACATATACCACAATTTACTTATCCAATTCTCAATCGAAATCCCCATAATTTTCTGGGGTATTTTGCACCAAAAAGAAAGCTATACATATTTTAGAATATGTAGGTCTTTTTCCTTTACTCCTAATCATCCTGGGAAATGGACCTAATAGTGCTATTGTTGAGTCAAAGAGCATAGACAGTTTAACAATTTTTGGACATAATTCCAGGTTGCTTTCCAACAGATCTTTCACAGATCCACCAACAGTGAATTAAAGTCCCAATTTTTCCATATCACCTACTTCCAAGATTTGTCATTTTCCCCTTAAAAATGATTGCTCTTAATGAAAGCATCTCTGAGGTACCACCCTCATACCTCTCAGAATGACCAATATGACCAGAAAGGACAATGATCAATGATGGAAGGGATGTGGGAAATCTGGGACAGTATTATATTGTTGGTGGAGCTGTGAACTCACTCAGCCTTTCTGGAGAACAGTTTGGAATTACATCCAAAGGGCAATAAAAATGTGCATACCCTTTGATCTAACAATACCACTACTGGGTCTCTACCCTGAACAGATCATGAAAAGGGGTAAAAATGGCACTTGTACAAAAATATTCATAGCAGTTCTGTTTGTGTTGGCAAAAAATTGGAAATTGAAGGAATGACCATCTATTGGGAAATGGCTAAACAAATTGTGGTATATGTACCTTATGGAACACTATTTTTTTCTATTAGAAACCAGGAGGGATGGGAATTCAGAGAAGCCCATACGGATTTGCATGAACTGATGATGAGTGAGATGAGCAGAACCAGAACACTGTATACCATAAAAGCAACATAGGGTTGATGATCAATCTTAATGGTCTTGCTCTTTTCATCAGTACAACATGCAGAGACAATTTGGGGTTATCTTTGATGGAGAATACCATCCATATCCAAGGAAAGAATTGTTGAGTTTGAGCAAAGACCAAAGACTATTACCTTTAATTTAAAATAAAGAGTTATCTTATGTAATTTTGCTATCTCTTATACTTTTATTTTTTCCTTAAGGATATGATTTCACTTTCAACACATTCAATTTTGATCAGTGTATAATATATAAACAATGCCTTCTGTGGGGGTGGGGGTGGGGGTAAGGAAGCAAGATTAAGGGGAAAATTTTAAAATTCAAAAAAAATAAATAAATAAATAAATGATTGCTTTTTAACTTACAGGCTTCAATGATTATTTTAACTCAAAAAACCCAGAACAGTATTTCAATTTCAATTCAACTAAATATATATATATATATACAGTAAAATTAATCTTTAATCTGTTATCAGTCCTCCATCTGAAGACATAGATGTTGTTCTATTTGTTTTTGTGCTTCTCTCTGACAAAAAAGGAAATACATGTGTCTATATGACTGAGAATAGATGTGAAAAATAGGTAAACTAGTCTTTTCCTTGTCCTTCCATTTCTGTTCTAAAAATTCATATTTTGATGTATAAAAGGGAATGATCTTGTGATTATAAGATTCTTTTCAAAAGTAAAAAGAAAAACCCTTTTGATACATCATCACTGAACCCAGGTTTTGGCCTAACAAAACTTTACTACCAATTTTATGGTTTATGGTCTTATAGTATTATGTGAATCTTGGGAACATTTACATGACTTATCTGCCCATGGTCACATAGCCAATATGGATCATAGACATTATTGGAACCCAGATGTTCAGAACTATTCAGTATTCATAATGCCTCTAATTCCACTAAACTGTTACTGTTTAAGCATTAAACAATTCCATAGAGAAAAAATAAAGGGAATCATTTGAAGGTGAAGCAGTGCTTGTTATTTCAAAAGCTTTATTTCTCACTTAATAATCTTAATGATAATGAATAATTTATAGAATAATCATTCAAGTGGATGGGTTTTTGAGTAATAGTTAGAGCTATTTTTTCCCCAGAAAGTGATCTCCTATATTTTCTGTAACTTGATAAAGGTCCATTTGTGAAGATAAACCAAAGATACTTTCCTTGCCTAAAATTTCCCTTTATTTTTAAGAAGCTTCTGAGAAAAAAGCCATAGGAAATAACAAACTCCAAAAGTAATTTCATCCTCAAAGTTATTTTTTGTTTTATGTTTTATGAATAGCTTTTAAATATATGATAGCATTTCTTCATCCTCTCTTGTCACAAAGAAAATCAATTAAGAAAAACTAAGACTGTATACTGCATTCTACACTTGTAGTCCCCTTCTCAACCAAGAGAACTAAGAAATATTTCATAACCAGTTCTCAGGATCCAATATTAGTATTAATTTTGGTGTTGTTTGCATATACATTTGATAAACAAGTATCCTGTTTCTCTAATTCCTTTTTTTCTTTATCCTGGATCATTTCATTTATCTTCTAATGTTTTTAAATGATCTGATTTTTTTATATTTAGTTTGTTTATATATATATATATCACTTCTTATGATATTGGTATAAATTATTGATCTACATATATTTTCTGCTGAACTTATTTCTAGTTTCTTAACAGTTCTTGTTGAAAAGGGAATTTTTCCTCCATTATTTTGTAGCCTTGAGTTTTACCAATGCTTGAATATAAATGTTCATTTGCTGTGAGGTTCTGTTTTTCTACTTTGTTTTAAGGATCTAATTTTTATCTTTAATTAAAAAACATATTAATTAGTTTTGATGATTGTTTTGCATTTGTTCAGTTGGGTGAGATTTTTTGTGACCCTGTGAATCCATGGGACTTTGGCAAAGATATTGAAGTGGCTTGCCATTTCCTTTTCTTGTTTTATGCAGGCAGGGGTTAAGTGACTTGCCCAGTGTGACACAGCTAGTAATTGTCTGAGATCAGATTGAAAATCCGATCTGACTCCAGACCCAATGTGTGCACTGTGTCACTTAGCTTTCCCAATGAGATCTGATATTGCTTAGGGATCCTTCAGTCTTCAAAATTTTCTTAATATTCTTGACTCATTTCCTTCAAATGGATATTAGTATTATTTGGTTTCTAGTTCTTTAATATAATCCCTTTCTAGACAATTGCCATAGCATTAATTCTATAAATTAGGTGGTAAATTTTAGTAAGCAAAAGTGCATTTATCTCACAATATGAAGGAAACTTGGGTAACTGAGGCTGTTGAATGAGTTAAAGTGAGAAGAAAGAAGGAAAGGAAGGTTAAAGAAGATTTATAAGTTTATGTGGGAGAGAAATAGTTTCAGTAGGAATTAGTTGAACTGAAAGATGTAAGTAAAATATTCAAAGATATATATGATCACCTTAGGCAGGAAAAAAGGAGACATTATGTTGGAAATATAATTATTTTAATCTTCCTTTATTTTTATAAAGGATATCACATAGTTTTGTTTTTTGAAGTCTTCAATGTGTCTAGGTAGATTAATTTCAAGATATTTTATGCATAATTTAGATATTTTGAATGTAATTCCCTTTCATCTTAGTCCTGAAATTTTCTAAAAATATAGGATGTCCAAAAAGTCTTAGTATAGTTCTAAGCTTTTAACCCTTCATAATGAAGAGCCATTATTTGGAAAGAAGTTATCTTATATTTTGCTATTTTGTTTAATTTACTAATTCATTTGATTATTTTTTTTGTAAACTGAGTTATCGAAATAAACTATCATATTATTTCTTAATGGAGATAATTTTGCACCTCTTCTTATGTTTATTCCTTTTACTTGTTTCCCCTCCCTTCTAATTTTTTTCTCTAGAGCTTTGTTAGCAATAGTTGAGATCATAGGCATCCTTACTTTCTCCTACTCTTATTGAAATGTTTCTAATATTTCTCCATTAAAATTCAAACATTCATTTAGAAGTCTATTTGGAATTTGGAGTGCATCAACTCATAGAAACACTGATAGCTTTTCAGATCAGCAAATCAAGGTGCATTTAATCTACATTGTAATAGGATCATGGGTAACTAAGGCAGTTAAAGGAATCAAAGGTGAAAACAAAGAAGGGAAGAATAATTAAAACAGATTCATAAGTATATGCTGTTCTACCTCAGCATTAATCGAACAGAATTAATTGACAGGAGTAGGAAAAATCTGAACACATGTACATTAGGTAGGGAAAAAGAAATAATGGTGATGTTGGAGTCAGAATTTTGTATGTGGAACCAAATGTAATTGGTTGAGCATAATGCTCTTAGTTTGATTTGGAGAAGAGGGAAGCAGGATGCAACCAACTATTTATGTGTGATGTTTACAAATTGTTGATAATGTCATACAGTTCAATCCATACCTGACTATAATCCCCTATATATCCCCAAAAGAATTTTTACTTGAATATCTACAGAAGTGGAATAGGGAGTCAACTTACTGAGGCATCTCATTCTATATTTAGATAGTTTAAATTGTTAAAATGAATTTCCTGATATAAAGCTCAGATTTGCCCATTTTTTTCATCTTTGAACATGGAAGGAGGGCAAAAGATCAGGATAAAAATCACGGAAGACTTGAGAGAAAAGCTACATTTGAGTTTGATTTTACAGGATCTGGTCTAACAATAGTGATTAGAGATGAAAAGTGATTTTATTCTAGAAATAAGCCAAGGCAATGATACAATAAAGTACTGGGTCTATTTGAAATACAGGAACTTGATGAAAGACTATGAGAAAGGGAGTGATATAACATTAGATTCAAAACAATGGACTACCATTGCATTTCAGAGATCCTTAAATGCCAGTGAAAGATTACACTTTTGAAAAGCCCTGAAAATTGTTGATCATATGTTCCAGTCTTATGATTAGTGATTCAAATATAAGACAAGTGCCCATTTACAGCTTGCTCTTGCATAGAGAGATAGTCTGTTTATGAAGATCCCCTGATATGATTAAAAATATGTCAGACTTGGGGTCAAGCTCCCTGTGTTTGAATCCTGGTCCTAAGGCTACTTGTGTGCCTGTGGATAAGTAATTTGACTTCTCTGAAGCTAAGTTTATACATTTTTAAAACCAGATCAACATAGCATAAAATTCAGAGAACCAGTCTTGAAATTTAGAGGTCTTCAGCCTGGAAAGACTTGCATGAATTGATACTGAGTAGGGGCAGCTAGGTGGTGCAATGAATAGAACACTGGCCCTGAAGTCAGGAAGACATGAATTCAAATGTGGCCTCAGATGCTTAATATTTATCTAGCTGTGTGACCTTGGGCCAGTCCCTTAACCCCATTGCCTTGCAAAAACAGCAAAAAAGAAGTTGATATTGAGTGAAGTGAGCAGAATCAGAAGAAATTTGTACACATTCACAGCAGCATTATATGATGATCAACTATAATGCTTTTGCTCATCTCAGCTGCACAATAATCAAAGACAATTCCAAAGGACTTGTAATGGAAAGTAGCATCCACATCTAGAGAAGGAAGTATGGAATCTGAATGCAGACAATGCTTACAGTTTTTGATTTTTAAGATTTATGTAATTTTTCCCCTTTTTATATGATTCTTTTACAACATGATTACTATGTGTGAGTTTATATATATATATATATATATATATATATATATAAATACACATATATATTCAACATCATTATATGTATATAACCTATTTTAGGTTGCTTTCTATCGGGGGAAAGGAGGGAAGAAAGGGGAGGAGAAAGTTGTAAAACTCAAAATCTTATGGAAGTTATTGTTGTAAACTATCTTTGGGTATAATTGGAAAAATAAAATATTAGACAAAAAAGAAGACTTCAGTTCCAGTACAAAACCTCAGATATATATTGGTTGTGGAACACTGGGTGGGATTTCAAGTTTACAGGCAACACCCTATAATAGAAATTGCAGAGTAGTAGGGGGTGATCTGCATTGTTTGGGTCAATTGCCTAATTGAGAATTCCCTATTCCAGGAAACTCATAAGCGCATCCTCCAATTTGGGGTGAATTTTTTTTAAATTCATGAGAGTATTGTGAGCAAAATACTTTGTAAAACTAAATTGGAAGGACTTGGAAATGTGATTTCATTTATATGATGAGGTTCTAGGTGAGGAAACTCCCTATATTGATGCAGGCTCATATTTTCTCTTCAATTTATAGTTTCCAAAAATTGCTTAGGGCATTTATATGATTTGGCAATCATGTGAAAGATGAGATTTGAATCCAGATTCTCTTGGCTTCTAGGATAGTTTCTCTACTACTTCATGTTGTTTCTCTAAAGCACTAAAAATGGCTACTGCCAGTCCAGAAGGTGTATTTTGTTCAGTTGCTTTTTGATCTTGTCTGACTCTCCATGATTCCATTTTGGGATTTTCTTGACAAAGATACTAGAGTAGTTTGCCATTCCCTTCTCCAGTTCATTTTACAAATGAGGCAAACAGGGTCAAGTAAGTCAAGTCACTTGCCCAGGATCACATAGCCAGTAAGTGTTCTGAGGCCAGATTTGAACTTAGGAAGATGAGTCTTCCTGACAACAACCAGGTTTGGCATTCTATCCACTGTACATCCTAGTTGCCTTAATGTATCATAGTCCAATTCCTTTTAAAAATGAAATCACTGAGAACTAAAAAAAGTTGAGATCCAGGCAAAGTCCTCTTTTTAATTTTTGAAATACACAGAGGTATTGTTTTTTTTAATTACTATTAATTATATCTAATGACCAGTTATTAAAGAAATATTGATCATTGATCCATGAACATCCATTTATTAAGTGCCTATTATTTTCTATACAAGGATTACAAGGACTGCCCTTAAAGAACTTAAATTCTGGGAAACTACTTTAAGAAAATCTTATGTTGAGGCTGAGGGATACATCAGATTCAGTGAAGACCAATCTATTGATTTTTTTTTGAGACAAAACTAATGTGAGAATTTATTTGCTTGAATATCCATGTTTGTAACAGCTAGATAAAAGGAATTTTCTTATTCCGTAGTAGAAAAAAAATCAACTTTTTTTCAAACTGTTCTCTCCTAAAGATTCATTGCAGATCAAATCAATTGTATTCCTTCAAAGATTTATTTTTAATAGGGAAAATTATCTTTCCCCAATTTAAACTTAATTCCTAGGTTGACTATTCAGATCATCACTACTAATCCAGGAAGAGGTTATTATGTGGACAAAGGGATTAAACTCCATTTCTACTTCAGAATAAACCCTTACCTTCTTTGAATGAAAAATGTTTTTGTGGATAGAGTTAGAATCACTAACTTAATTCAACTTAAGCCAATTCAACAAACATTTTTAAAGCATTTCTTATTATCTTCAGGGCACAGTTATTGGCTATAAGAGGTCATCTCTAGTCAAGGCTGAGTGAGTTTTGGAAAATAATTTCTTTCAGTGGGAGGCTGTATGACCTCTCTGGATCTGGCAATTTAAATTTAATTTGAGTCAACTTGATTAATTGGTGGTAACAGCTTCCAAGAAGGGAGTAGAGTTTGCTTAACTCAGTCCACTGAAGTGTTGATTTCATTGTCAACAGAAGAAACCTTAATTCAGTCCCTCCTTTTATTCAATTAAAATTTCCCTCTAATGGTTTGGCAAAATAACCAAAAAGATTTAGTGGAAATTCATTTCCTTTGTCATCATTCAATAAGCCATTATAAAAAAAGGAAAAATCCATATGTGCAAAAATATTTATAGTAGCTCTTTTCTGATGTCAGAGTTGAAAATTGAGGGTAAGTCCAACAATTGGGTCATAGATAAGTTGTGGCATATGATTGTGATGAAATACTATTTGCTATAAGAAATGATGAGTAGTATGCTCTCAGAAAAACCTGGAAAGACTTACATAAACTGTTTTGAAATGAAATGGGCAGATCCAGGAGAACATTGTATATAGTCACAATAAACTGTGAATTAATACTGAATGATTTAGCTGTTCTTAGCAATATATGAACCAAGATAATCTCAAAGGACTCGTGATGAAAAATGCCCTCCACTTTCAGAGAATCAATAAGTGACATCTAAATGCAGATGAAAATAAATTTTTTAACTTTCTTTTTTCTTTTTTATGGAGGGGAGGGAAAATCTCTACTTTGAATAACAAAGTGACTAATATGAAAATACATTTTTGCAAGACTTCACATATATAATCTATATCAAATTTCTTGAATTCTTAGTGAGAGTGGAGGGAAAGGAGAGAATTCAGCACTCAAAATTTAAAAATAAATGTTAAAAACTTTTTTTCATGTACCTGGGAGGAAAAGAAAATACTAAATAAAAAATTAAAAATAAGCCTCTACTAAGTATATTCTTTGTGCCAACCACTATGCCTGGAAATTCAGTTACAAAAATATAAAAGCAATAGTCCTTGCTCTCAGGAAGTTTATGTTCATTGGGTAGAAAAAACACATATACATGGTTACATGTATGTATAACAAATATATGTGTAAATAAATACATTGTACTATTTTTAGATGGGACAAGGGAGTAAGAGTTACTACTACCTGTTGGCTTTAGTAAATAACCTTTTTTCATGTATAAAAATATTAGGTAAAAAGCAAAATGTGATAATATGTGAAGCACTAGATATAGGTCAACCATGGAGTTGGAGGGACCTGGATCAACAGATAATGGTTTTGACACCAGTCCAGTCATTTAACATCTCAGCTCCAGGAAACTCTGTTAAGTATAGAAGTTTCAGGACACTTATCACTTTTGTTTGATGGAGGAAGGGGTGTGTATTTGTGTGTGTGTGTGTGTGTGTTCATACACACATACACATATACATATATGAACTTTATATGTGGGAGTTATATATGGGAATTTTATTTATATATGTGGAATTTTATATATATGTCGGAATTTACATATATATATATATATATATATATATATATATATGAAGTTTGTGTATAAGTGATATCATGTCATGGTGGGTAGGTTTGCAGCTAGTTGAAAAGATAAAAATGGGGGCAGCTAGGTGGCATAATGGATAAAGCACCAGCCTTGGAGTCAGGAGTACCTGGGTTCAAATCCGGCCTCAGACATTTAATAATTACCTAGCTGTGTGGTCTTGGGCAAGCCACTTAACTCCATTTGCCTTGCAAAAACCTAAAAAAAGATAGCAAAAGATAAAAATGAAATAACAAAATATAATTTTAATTAATATATAGAACAGAATGAGAATTGAGTATTGTATTTTTCCATTGTGATGGTGGTAATGATGATGACAATGATGATGACAATGCTAACATTTATATGAGGTTTAATATACCCTAGATGCTGTGCTAAGTACTTTACAAATATCATCTTTACAAATATCTTCTTTGATCCTTGCAACAATTCTGAAAACTATTACTATTATTATCACTATTAAACAGCTGAGGAAACTAAGGCAAGTAAAAATTAAGTAATTTTCCCAAGGTAATGTAGTTAGTAAATATGTGAGGTCAGATTTGAATTCAGACCTTTCTGTCTTCAGACCTAAGGCACTATCCATTGCATACCTAGTTGCCTAGATAAGATATACCCTTAACGTTTTTATGCATTTTTAGTATGTTAACAAAGTTATTCCCTTCAAGCATTTCTACTTTTCTTTGCAGAGGGAGGGGAATATAGTTGCATTTGGCCTAGTTCATATGTTTTTGTTTTGGGGGGGTTTTTTGCTAGGCAATGGGGTTAAGTGGCTTGCCCAAGGCCACACATCTAGGTAATTATTAAGTGTCTGAGGCCGGATTTGAACTCAGGTACTCCTGACTCCAGGGCCGGTGCTCTATCCACTGCTCCACCTAGCTGCCCCTGGCCTAGTTCATATGGCAGTTTTTCTACTTTTTATTCTGTTATAATCATATAAACTGTTATTAGCATATCACTTTATGTATATTTTTATTTGATCTCAACAATAACCCTGGGAAAAAAGGTTATTATCTAGATTTTACAGATGAAGAAATTGAGAATGATAGGGTTAAACAACTGTCCAGTATTCAATAGCTAGTAAGTATTGTAAGCAGAACTTGAATTCTTGTCTTCCTGACTCCAGGTCTAACACTTTGTCCTATGTTACCTTGAACTATAAGGCATAACTGAGAAGTGGGAAATAATGGAGACATTGGGAAATGTAAGGATATAAAACCAAAAGATAGCAATAAAAAGTTAAAGAAATTATTCTCTTTGAACACACTCCATATAGAGGAATATCTGGGAGAATGATTGCCTGATTCTCCATAAGGAATAATGTAATTTTTTTTTTGCTTTTACAATGATTGGTCTGGAAAGAAATCAAGCCAGGAAGAATGGCTCCCAGAAACAGCTGTGATGCTACTGCCCTTTCCTTTCATCATACTTTCATAATAGATATTCTAATTATTGAGTTGATAGTGACAGCTAGGTTTTTCTTTCCCATTTCTGTCTTGTGCAGACCAAGAACCTCAAAGGGATTTCAATGAGCCCTTAAAATTAGAAACTAGCTCCTACTAATCCTAGTTCAGTGGAGTTTCTTTATGGATTTCAGTTTGAAGAGAAACTAGAAATTAATTCATTAATTAGGGACTCTTGCTTCTCTCTTACTGGATTAATATGCATCATCTGATTACATATTTGCCTTTTTTTCCTCCTCCTGTCATGAACTAATGATTTTAGACAGTGTAGACCACTGGAAGGGTTTCCAGATTTAAAATCAAAGGGTTTAGGCTTAAATAGATTAATCTGAATGACCTTTAATCAAGCCAGTTTTCCACTCTGGACTTTACTTTTTCTCATCTCTTAAATGATATAGAACTAAATGACTACTGAGGGCCTTTCAAACTCTTGGAAAATGATCCTATGTAATTTTTACTCTCCTTTTTTAAAAAACATATTTTTGATGAATAAAGATATATTTTTTGACTTGCCACAATCTTCTCCCCCCAGTGGGAAAAAAAGAAAAACAAAATCCTTTTTTTTAACAAATATGAATCACCATGCAAAGCAAATTCCTGCACTGGACACATCCAAAAAAAAGAAAATTATCTCGTTCTGTAACATGAGACCATTAACTTTCTGTTAGGAATGGGTAGTGTGTTTCATAGCATTGGATCCTTGGAATGATAGTGGAGCATCATATTCATTTCAAACTTATATTTCTTTATTGTGTGATATATTTAAAGAGTTATATTATACATATAGGTATATATGTATGTGTGTGTGAGTGTGTATATATATATATATGTATATATATATTTTTATTTAAACATAACCTGCATATACACACAATTGTCCTTATTCTTGTATCACCTTCTGTATCACTTCATACAAGTGTTTCTATGTCTTTCTGAAGTCATCCCTTTCAGCAGTTCTTTTTACTTTTTCATTTAATTTTTTCCAATTACATGTAAAAATAGTCTTCAATATTCATTTTTGTAAGATTTTGATTTCCACATTTTTGTCCCTTCCTTCCCGCCCAGCTAAGACAGCAAGTGATCTCATATAAGTTATATATGTACAGTCACCTTTCATCATTTCTTCAAGCACATTCTATTAATTCATACATTTCCATGTTTGGCTTTTCTCCAAAAGGAATATATCCTATTCATTCAAGGTAATTTGGGGCAGGGGAGGAGAGGAATAGATAAATGGAAATGAATTTTCAGTGATCAGAGGTCAGTTAGAAAAATCTGAGAATCATATTTTCCAGTGAGGTGATTCCTTTAAGTTCAAAATACATTCAAGCTTTATTCACTCAACTATGGTCTGCTTACCAATCAGTCAGTTATTATCCAGTGCCTACTAGATGATAAGTACTGGGAATACAAAAAAGAGGCAGAGGACATTCTCTATCCTTATGGAGCTTCTAATCTATTCATAGTATGGAAGTGCTAAGGAAGGAGTATCATAGAAGAGTTGTCATGGTAACATGGTACACGCCTTGTCCCTATTTGTGAATGAGATAATGAAAGGAAATGGAGCAGGATCTCTTTATGTCTGCTTTATTGGTATTGTGTGCTCTCACCAATCTTGGGATTACAGCATGTCTTCATGACATATGTCTCTCTCTTTATTTTCTATTCTTATACTTTTTGTGCTTGGCCCATCACTCTAGAAAATCTGCTCAGATATATTATCTTTCTGGATCAATGCATGAAGATTTTGATTAAAGAGAGATAATTATTCACATCATATATATAGTAAAGAACCATTTATCCCATAGAACAGGGGTGGGAAACTTTTTTTTCCTACCAAGGGCCATTGGCTATTTATAACATTCATGAGCTAAAACATTTAATTCACTTCTAAAAAGTGCCTAAATTTATTGAATTTCTAGTCCTGCCCTCTCGTTGCCGTGGCAATGCCAGACCAATAAGCTGGAGGTTTTCTTCCCCTGCCATGGAATCCTACAGGAATTGCATAGTTCTTAATTCAGTGAAACTCTCCTAAGCAGAGGTCTCTTCAATTGAATAACCGAGTAAACAATGCATAAAATAGCTTTTTAATTGCTTCACAATTTTCTCTCTTCAGGTCTCCAAGCTGGCTGGTGTCTTGGTGAAGCATGGCGTGCAAAAGGGGGATACTGTGGTGATCTATATGCCCATGATACCACAGGCAATGTACACCATGCTGGCTTGCGCAAGAATAGGAGCTATTCACAGTCTCATTTTTGGGGGCTTTGCCTCTAAGGAGCTTAGCACCCGTATTGATCATGCAAAGGTAAGCCTTTTGTTTGGGGGTAAATGTATAATTTTATCTTTTTAGTGCATATTATTTAATCATGAGTAATAATTCACTCTACTCCAACTGACGTCCACTAGCCCATTTAGTTCAATAATTACTGCAGAGGATTCCATGGTATACAATATAAATCCAGTTTGACTGAATTGTAAATAGTGATTGAGTGAAAAACCTGTCAAAGAATGTAGGCATAAGATTATAGAAGACTTTCAATGCCAAGTCAAGAAATTTATAGTTGAACCTATAATAAGACAATGTTGCTGTTGAGTTGTGTCTGACTCTTTATGACTCCATTTGGAGTTTTCTTGGCAAAGATACTGGCATGGTTTGCCATTTTCTTCTCTAGGTCATTTTACTATTGAGGAAACTGGAGCAAACAGGATTACATTGCCCAGATCACATAGCTAATGATTGTCTGAGGTCAGATTTGAACTCAGGAAGATTATTCTTCTTGCTTCGAAATTGGTGCTCTATTCACTGAGATACCTAGTTTTCATGTTAGGAAATTAGGGAGCCTCATGAGGGTTGAAATAACATCTTGAGCTGCTGCCTTAAAAAAGTCATTTTGGTAATTGTGTTGAAGTTGAATTGGAGAGATGGTAGGTTTGGAAGAGAGAAACCAATTAGAGTTCTGTAGTGTTGTAGTAATGGATTTATGTTGGCTGTATGAGTATTTTTTTAAAAAAAATTATTAATTTATTTTTCACTAGTTACATGTAAAAACAATTCTAACATTCGTTTTTTAATCTTTGAGTTCCAAATTCTCTCCCTTCCTCCCTCCTGAACCTTTTCATTGAGAAAGCAAACAAATTGATATAGGTTTTACATGTGTAGTCAAGCAAAACATTTCCATAATAGTCATGTTGTGAAAGAAAACACAGATAAAAATAAAAACCTCAAGAAAAATAAAGTTATTTCAATAAAAAAAGTTTCAATCAGTATTCTCACATTATCAGTTCTTTCTCTGGGGATGGTTAACATCTTTCATCATATGTCCTAAATTGTCTTGGATTATTGCATTGCTGAGAAAAGCTAAGTCATTTGCAGCTGATCATCCTTCAATATTGCTATTACTTGGTACATTTCTGTGTGAGCAGTTTTGGAAGGGGAAAAATGCTAATAGCTAAGGGAATCAGGAAAGTCTTTGTGTAAGAGGTAGGACTTAGGAAGCAGCTAGGGAATCTTATGGGCACAAATGAGGGAAGAGGACATTCCGAGGATAGGAGGCAGCCTGGACAAAACCATGGAAATAAAAGATGACATGAGGAGTCATGTTTTGGGAAAATGATGACCGTGGAAAGTAAGATTGGTCTGGAGAGTCATAGGAAGCAGGAAGAGACCAGTTAGGGAGATTTTAGAATATTCCAAGTCCCAGCTGATAACTAGTAGACCAGTAATATGAAAAATTTTGATAATTTGTTGGCTATAATAGGCAAGGAAGAAGGAACATTCGAGATTATTTTGAGAGTTCCTGACTTATTGATTGAAACTATTCATAGAAACATGGAAGTCAGGGATGAGGGTTGGTTTGAAAGGAAAGATGCTGAATTCACTTTTAGACATAATAAATTTAAAGTTCAAGATAGGGGTGGCCCTGGAGAGAACAGTCAATTAGAAATATTCAGAAAGTCACTGGAGATATGAGAAATGGAATATAGTTTGGGGAGTCATCTGCATAGAAGAGAGGCAGAGGAAGGACATGTTGAGAGAGGTGGAAAGGAATTTAACCTTGAATCCTTTTATTAGTGGGAATAAACAAGAGTTGAGTGTATTAGGAGATGATTGATTGTTCATTTACTCCATTTGTGGTTTTTACTGAGGTACCAGTTAATAGGGAGCAGGGAAGGGTTTCACCTCCTGCTTGAAAGACAGCATTTCATTAGTTTAAGTTCATTGATTCAGCAGTGTCAGAAAGAAATAGATACTAATAGCAGAACATTGATAGGCTTATATCAAATTCAATTTCAATAATCCTTCAGGTATCATTAACCTTATGTCTCTATTTTGGAGGGCATGGACAGTTGGTAAACCTGGTACATGCAGAATTTAGAGTTATTAATAATAGATTTAGAGAATTTGGTTTTAAAAATATACATTGGGGATGGCTAGGTGGCTCAGTGGACAGAGCACCAGACCTGTAGTCAGGAGTATCTGAGTTCAAATCTGGCCTCCGACACTTAATAATTACCTAGCTGTGTGGCCTTGGGCAAGCTACTTAACCCCATTGCCTTGAAAAAAGCCTTAAAAAATTATACATTGTGTTAGATTAGCAGTGTTGTGTTAGCAGATGTCTAAGTTAGCCATTTCATTCAACAGTTGCCTGCCCAAGTGCCCAGAGAAATTCAATTAGGTATTTTAAAATTCATTGCATAACTTTGTAGCTTTAGAGCTAGAAGGGATTTCAAAATAAGGTTTAAAAAATGATTTCATTGAAGTTAGGGAAAAAGTTATTTAAAAAATAATTAAATGAATAAATAAACCCATTTTTCTATTGAGCTACTAAGCCATAAAATAAATTTTAGTTTAAAACATAGTGTCTTTGGGGCGGGGGGGAGGCAGCTAGGTAGAGCACTGGCGCTGGAGTCAGGAGGACCTGAGATTAAATCTGGCCTCAGACACTTAATAATTGCCTAGCTGTGTGACCTTGAGAAAGTCATTCTTAACCCCACTGCCATCAATAAATTAAAAAAAAAAACACCTTGTCTTGATGGAGGTTGTAGTCTCCTAAAATACAACTAGCTATCTTTCCAAAGACATTCCTTTCTTTCTTGGCTCTCTACCTGTGCTCATGCTCTTTTTCTTACCTCCCTGTATCTGTTTATTGCTATCCTACCCATCCTAGGTGACCTTGCTCAATACTACCTCCTCCCTGTAGCCCGCCTAAATCCCCCTTTGCCTTGAGCCAGTATTGAGATTTCCATTCTTCAAATTCCCACACTTGCATGTGTTTTCTGTTTCACAAAACCCTTTGGCAGTTCATTGAAGCCCAAGAATCTAGCCTTAGAATTATGTTTTCAAATTCATGAAATCAAAATAGAATTAGAAAGAAAATTGATTGTATTGAAATAGTTTTTTTTTAAGTTCATGGATCCAAGGTTAAGAACCCCTGTGAGAGTGATTTTTTTCTCTCTTATAATCCCCCATCCTATTTTTTAAAAAAAAAATCTGTCATTGTCCCCCAAGCACAATTTTAGATTAAACTTCTTGAAATCAGGAACTCATTACTTGACTTTTAATTCTTGAGAATGCCATACAATATCTTGCATATCTTAGGAGCCCAATTTTAAATTGTTAAATGTTTGTCAAATGAAATTCAATTGAAAAGCGTAATACTAAATGGAGGTGGGGGCGAAGGTTAAGAGAGAATATTGGACTTGAAGTCAAGAAGGCTCAGATTCTAATTCTACCATTAATTGTTTGCTAATCACAGGATCCTGTACACATCATTTAACAATGCAGAAGCATTGTTTCCTCTGTTGCTAATTGAAAATAATTATAGCTTGAGAATTTAATTCAAAGAGTTTCTGTGAGTTTCATTTCATGATATATGATAAATATTTTGCCAATATAAAGGCCCTAAATTCATTCTATTTTATTATGTCCAGTACTAATAAGAAAACTTTCTTCAGATCTGCAATTAGTTTATAATTCCTGGCTTAGAGAAGTGCCTGAAGAATCTGTATCTAAGTCATTCAATCCGTATGTGCAGAGATGGGTCCTGGACCAGATCTTTCTGTTTTAGAAACCAAAGCTCTTTCTACTTCACATCTTTTGGCAAATGTAATTCATTCATTCAATAATTTATTTGCTTGCTTGTTTATTGTTAAACACTATATTGTAATGTGATGCATAGCATAATACATGCAACAATCATTTTCTAAAACTATGCACTAGAATATGGACCCTCATTTGCCCAATTCTTAATTTAAGATAGTAACGTAAGATCTAACATAGTACCTTTTTGAAAATAAGAGAAACTGTTACTTTTTTCTTTACTTTTTTCTATAAACTACTAGAAAAATAGTTTATAACTATATCTTTAACATTTTAGTAGCTTGGATGCTTATTGTTTAAATCCTAACTTATGAATGATTCATTCCAATAAAAAAGAAAATAGTTTGCACATGCAGCTTCACCTCAATAAAAGCAGTGTGGAGATAAATCTCAGAAAATTTCATCTAGAGCAAGAATCAAATTTCGACTTCAAACCTCCAGTACACACACACACACTATATATATATATATATATATATACACACATATATATACGTATACATACTATGTTTTCCAAAATGTCAATTATAATAATTTCTTTAGCATTTTAAATTGTTAAAAAATGCTCTCTGGCTACATTGGAGTGAACTGTTATTTTTTATTAATGGTTTAAAATAGAATGGTTACATAGCAGCCCTGTTTGTGGTGACAAAGGATTGTAAATAAAGTGAATGTCCTTCAATTGGGGAATGGCTTAACAAACTGTGGTATATGTATGTCATGGAACACTATTGTTCTATTAGAAACCGGGGGGATGGGAATTCAGGGAAGCCTGGAGGGATTCTCATGAACTGATGCTGAGTGAGATGGGCAGAACCAGAAAAACACTGTACACCCTAACAGCAACATGGGGGTGATGATCAACCTTGATGGACTCGCTCATTCCATCAGTGCAACAACCACGGACAATTTTGGGCTATCTGTGATGGAGAAAATCATCTATATCCAGAGAAAGAATTGTGGACTTTGAACAAAGACCAAAGATTATTACCTTCTAATTAGGGGGAAAAAAGTTATCTTATTTCATTATTTTGCTATCACTTATACTTTATGTTTCCTCCTTAAGGATATGCCATGGAAACAATGTAAAGACTGACAGACTGCTTTCTGTGGGGGTAGGGGGAGGGAAGCAAGAATGGGGGAAAAATTGTAAAACAAAATAAATAATATTTTCTAAAAGAATAAAGTATTATAGTTAGTAACAAGTGAACTATATTTAAATTTTTGACAAGAAAAACAACCTGTTTTTTTATTTCATCTTTGTTGTATTTCATTTTTTAACCTAGAATTTTTGTAAACCAATCTCAAGACTTTGATATCTGTCTATCTATCTATGTATCTATCTATCTATCTATGGGTGCACACATAAGTATACATACAACTATGTATTATTACTATTTATTGAACCTGCACATTTTAAGTAGATAATCAATTGAATTATATAATTTAACTGCTAAGTCTTATTTATCATTTTGTTTAAAAATAGTATTTTAGAAAACAAATCTAGGGAACTATTTATTGGGAAGGGGAAATTTATATATTTTTTAATTTATATATTTTTACATTTTAAAAGTTAATGCATTTTGTAACTACCTTTTAAAATATAAAAGCCTTTTTACGACAATGAGTTTTTCTTTTGAATGTAGGCCATTTTAAGTAATTAAAAGCATTAGAAAGGCCTAGAAATTTTGGCAGGTAAGTTAAATTTGCAAGGATATTCATAAGGATTTGTGGAAATTAAAAATTTTGAGACTTTTCATGCGTGAGCAAAAGCATACTTCTTCTTGAGGCCAACAACTTCAATGTTATATAAGAATTATGAGTACTAATTTATACCCTTAATTCTTGAAAGTAAATGTAGCAGATATTTTAACTAATCACAATAATTTTCTTTATTTTAGCCCAAATTGGTTGTAACAGCATCCTTTGGAATAGAGCCTGGAAGGAGAGTAGAATATATGCCACTTTTAGAAGAAGCCCTGAGGATAGGAGAACATAAGCCAGGCAAAGTTCTCATTTATAATCGCCCTAATATGGTAAGTCTTATTGCAGATTTCATTTTTATTTTTAAATTTCATACAAAACATGTCTTAAAAGCATAGATTTGAGAACTGCAAGAGATCACTGCTATAGTCTTCTGTATTTAAACTATATAGTGCTAGGAAGAGTTGGTTTGTAAAATAAATGTTTGCAAGCATGTAAATACATATAAATGCAAGTATGTATACTGAGACATTTAGATACTTATACAGATTTACTTATATATTCACATACTTTTTTATTTTTTATCTCTAGAGAAGATTTGGGGATATGTTCTGCACTTTGTTGTCCTTTCTTCTCAGAAGTATTGTTATTGAGATCTACATAAATGATATGAACTGAAAGAAAATGTAGAATTTAAATAAATATCATAATTCTTGACAATTACTGCTTGAATCAAAATTTCTATTTATTGAAGAAGTTTGTATGGGAAAATATGTACACTGTGTGGAAGTTTCATTTGATATATAAAGTCAATATTTTATACCTTATAATCATTAAGGGAAAAACAATTAGAAAATTAATAAATTATTCCCTCTTTACATCTGATGTAGAGGATTATCATTTCGTGGTATGTGCATGATTTCATGCTTTAACTATAAATGTTAGAGGAAAGATTAACTAAGATCCTTACAATGCTAACCACTGAAGAGTTCTACTTCCCATTTACTTATTTAGTAGCCTAGGCTAATCACTTAGGATATAACCTAAGTTTCTTCAGTTATTACATGAGAAAAATAATCTTTCTCTCACCTATCCTACAGGGTTATTCTTGAACTAAATAAAACAATGCACATGAAAAGGCACAATCTCTATATACATTTGTATTAGAATAAGACTTTTTTGCCAGTAGATATAGCTAGTAGAGAATGTTATTGTAGGTTATAATTTATATTACATTTCAATTCATGACCATCCTTTTCCCCCTCTTTATTTCAAAGCTATTTTAGGATTATGTTCCATAACTGTACCTGTAGAGGAATGTACATGGATAAACATGTACACATGACCACACATCTATACCCATACACATGTGTATCTATATATCACATTTACTGGTCCATTTAAAAAATGTTTTAATCTCAAACACATAAATACAAACTCAAATATAGAGAAATAATATGTCTGGTTGTTCACTCATCAACACCATGGATGTAATTTTCTTTGTTTTTTTTCCAGCTCTAATTCTTTAGTGTTCAAATATATGGGAAATAGCTAATGTGGAAACTCCTTCCACTGATGTATATCATCAGTCTTTCTAACATGGAGTGTTAAAGCATGGCTCAGAATACAGGAGTATTCGTGGTCTTGTAGAGGCAGTGTATATATTAGAGACAAGTTTTGTAGCCTTGTCTTCTGATCCTAAGGCCAGCCCTCTCTCCATTGTGCCATACTGCCTTTCAGTGGCATTAATGAAAGCAAATAAACCAAAAAAAAATGTTAAAAAGAGCTCATTAAAAAAAAGTTAAGAAGGGCTCATATTATTTTATGTTATTCACTTCTCTAGACATTAATCTTACAAATCTCTTGCTTAAAAAAATAAATTAATTCATAGCTAATGTCACTCTTTAGAAAGCCTTGAACTGTTGGGAGCCCTCATTCTTAGTGCTATTCTGCATAAGTTCAAGGAATTACACTTTCCTTTTACATTTATGCACTCCAAAATTTCCCTATATTTTCTTGTGTATTTCCTTTTAGAGTCCAGGTGCCTACACTTCCATGTGACTGATTGCTCCTAGGATTCTAATAATAATAATGATTATATA
Source organism: Macrotis lagotis (assembly GCF_037893015.1). Lineage (NCBI taxonomy): Eukaryota > Metazoa > Chordata > Mammalia > Peramelemorphia > Peramelidae > Macrotis > Macrotis lagotis. The sequence goes on from NC_133659.1 coordinate 296,425,839, forward strand.
TATATATATATATATATATACATATACAGAGAGAGAGAGATTGATTGTACATAATACTGAAAAACATCATGTCCAGGGATATATTTTCATTTAATTTTCTATTCTAGTTCATATTTTAGAAATTTAAATTTTATGGTTTATATATTCATAATTTTAATAAATATATTCTAATTAATATTATAAAATTATATTCTAGAATCATATTTTATAAATTAAAACAAGTTTCATTATTATGAAATAAATCAGCCAAGAGCCAATTTTGGGAATAGAAATCAAACATTATATGTAAATAGCTACATGAACAATGTGATTATTTTTCTGTAATCAAAGCATTGGATTTTTTTTCTGTATCTAAGAGATCAATAGTAATGCATTTTTCAAAAGTGCACCAGAAGTTGCATAAAAATAAAAAGACCTCTAAGCAAAGAGAATAAAAATAAATTTCCTCCTGCCTTCATTTGCTCTTGAATTTGCAAAGTTTTATTTCTATGCTTGAAAATGTACTCAATTTGGGATTCTTAATTGCAGCATAGGAATTCAGGGGTTTTTTAAGGAATTTTCCAAGAAAGAAACTTACATAGGTTCAAATATAATATTCTATTTTTGTGATGCTCTTGAGAGGTCCTCTATTGAGAATCATCAGAATAAATGTCCAGATGGGGAGTAGAGCAAAGTGTTTTAAAACTGTCAGTTTGATTGCTACCTGGTGATTTTCATCACCATTTTAAAATTCTGCATGACATTTTAGTAACCCATAGCTCATGAACTGTTACATTCACTGATTTTAGTGCTCTTGCTGTCCAGAAGATAAATTTTAAGTTTGTTTCATAGATCCTAAGACATTGATTTTTCTGTTGATGCTTTAGCTCTGGTCATTTTCAAATCAGAAAGTCAGTATCAGAGTGGTTTATGTGGGGATGAAGATGGAGACTCTTGATTTTTTTTTCTCTTCTCCCTTAAGCACCACATGTAGAAATGAATTTTTCATTGAGAAAGCTTCCTTTTATCACAAGAGGAATTCCCAACATTCCTTTAAAAACAAAAGTGGTATTTTCAGAGAACAGTGTGTGTATCACTTGTCTTTCTTCTTATGGAAAATACCTGCTGATTCTGATAGTAATTAAATATATAGTAAACTCTCTTTTCTGCTTTGAACTCTGTGGGATGACAGGTATTAAAAATGTGCTTAGAAGTGATTTTTTTCATTAGCCAAGTTTATTTTTTAGCCAGAGGAGAAAGTAACTTGGCAGTCATTCTTAGGTCTGAAATAAGAGTCATTTTGCTTGGGCTGCAGTAGGCCTAAATATTATCGAAGTCATCTATACATCCCTAGCTTCTTAGTTCTGCTCTCTTAGGATGAATTGGTCCTGGTGATACACACACACTACTTTGTCATATCTGTATGCAGGGGGCAGGAGAGAAGTTGTTATTTTCGTTCTCTACCTCTTTGAGACAATATTAGCATTTTCCTCCTACTTCTCATCTATGTTCTGACCACTTTGGACTCTTCCTACTAAGTCCAAAACTTATTTATAATAGATTCTTCAGTTTCTAAGGGAAACAAATGAAGAATCGCAAACCTTGCCATTTTGATGGGCCAAGTAGGAGCTATGATAAGTTTTTTTTTATGAGTTCAGATTATTATTCAAAGAAGTTAATTCTTTAAGACTAGTTGAACATATGAACAATGCAATTGTCCTTGCATCATTATGAGGTTCTACCCTTTCCATTTTATGTATTACATCTATCTCAAAAGACCATCCACAATGGTTTATTTACTCTGAGTGACCTTTAAAATGTCAGATAGATTTTTCACAGTCAGATGACTTGAATTCAAATCCCAATTTGGACACTTGCAACCTGTGAGACCTTGTTGTTCAGTCATTTTTTGACCACGTCCTATTCTTCTGTTACCCCATTTGGGGCTTTCTTGGCAAAGACAGAAGCATTACACAAAGCAGAGTGTTTAATACTTTTGGACTCAAAATGCCTCTTAAAAGGAATGCTTTTAGATCAAGAGTTCTTGACAAGGATTCCTCAGATGCCCCTCAATACTAAATATGCAATTTAACTACAAAGGACGAATGAAGGAAGATGCTATACACCTCCAGAGAAAGAAAGGATAAATAGAAGTATGTAAAGTATGGTTTTACATATATTTTTAAATTTCTGTCATATGGTGACTTTCTCTAGTGTGGGGGTGAAGAGGGAGGAAGGAAGAAAGAGACAGTTTGGAACTTAAAATATAACAAAAAAGAAAGAAAGAAAAAATACGGAGGAAAAAAATTCCATGGGAAGATTTCAGAGGGGGCTTTTACCTTAGAGGTAAACAACTGCATCATTCCTTTCTGCAGCTTCTAACTTAGTAAATCTTTTAATCATTTAAAAGCATCATTCTGAAAAGATGGTTCATGAGACTTCAAAAGAAGTTTATGAAGAAAAAACGGTTTAGGACCCCTGGACTGTTGGTTAAAAATCTCTAACTGGAATAGAGCTCAGAGATCATCTTATTCATCTTCATCATTTAGCAATCACTTATTCAAATGGAGGCACAAGGACATTAAATGACTGTCTCAAGGTCTCATGAGTCAGCTTCATGAAACAATAGAGCGCAGAATGCCTACCTGGAATCAAGGACTCTTCTTCCTCAGTTCAAAACTGGCCTTAGATACTCACTAGCAAGTGGGACTATAGGAAAGTAACTTCACCCCATTTGCCTCAGTTTCCTCATCTCTTAAAAGAACTGGAGAAGGAAATGAAATGTAGAAGGAAATTGTCTTTGCCAAGAAAGTCCCTAATGGGGTCACAAAGAATAGGACTTGACTGAAAAATAGTGAAACAACTGCAAGATCTCACAGGTAGTAGTTTAAATTGGGATTTGAATCCAAGTCCTCTGACTGCAAAAAGATTTAATGATATGCTAAGGTCACAGAGAATATATTAATCATCATGGATATTCTTTTGAGATGCAGTAAGTAAAGCAGAAATTATAAATTCTCATATTGATGTATGGACAATGCAATTTTTTGAGGCTGGGTTGCCAACAAGTTCATCTATCTTCTGAAATGATCAGAAGTTGGTGTCTTTATCCTTCCTTTCAAGTAAAATGAAATCTGAAGCAAACCCAGTGACCCTGAGATCCCTTTCAAGTTGTACCAAAGTTATCACAGTTGTATACATCACTGTCTCCACTTGATTTAATGGAAATTCAACTTTTAGAATCTTTCCCAAATACTTTTGCAACCCAGTTTCTCATCATTAACACTTCCTCACTAAAAGATTCTCTGCCTACTTCTCTGTCTCTACTTTTAAGAAGTTTGGGGGTTGAGGGTGTTGTGCCAAGATCCATAGATAGTTTCTTGCAAAAAGGGAGGAAAAAAATCTCATTGGATTATTAGATTTTTCAAGAATTTCTATCACGTTCCAGTTTGCATTTTGTACTTTGATTTGTCTAGGGTAGTATGTTCTGTTTTTTTTTATTTGCAAGAAGGAAATATGATCTGATTTTCTAATATCCTCCAATCAAATATATCTTTTAACCACTTTTCTATTTTGAATATTCCATAAAGCTCACTGTCATAAAATATTCTACTAAGGAAATTTTTTAAAAAGTCAGGAGTCCAAGTTTATAAAGGTATGGAACATCTGTTAATTTTCTATTACTTAAATGGTTACTGATAATGAGGAAAATTGAAAAATATATAGATTATCTTAATTGCAATAATTTTGGTAGTAATTATATGACCTGAAGTTATCTGGTTTGTATAGAAATTTCTGCATATTTGCCTATTAAGGTTGAAATCATGATTTTTGTCCAATGTTGAAGTTTAGTTTAACTAATTAGATGGAAGTCTAAAAGGGATGTATAACCTGTGATACATCTTGGCTATCCCTTAACCTCAGTGATCCAGGTAACTTCCAATAGTTCTGAAGTGCAGAGAAGGTACCCACCCAGACTGAAAGGAGTTTCTTCTTTATCAGTGATTTGCTAGATCCATACACTATCCTCTAATTAGACTGCTTGAAAAAATGATCAGATACTTGAATTTATCAAAGGATTTTTACTGTCTACTCTCTTCTCCTTGTGGTGATTTTTTTTACAATGAAGGTTGCATTTCTTCCTCTTCTTTTGTTAATCCATAGGAAACTGTTCCTCTGGCTCCAGGTCGTGATCTTGATTGGGAGGAAGAGATGGCAAAAGCCCAGTCCCATGACTGTGTCCCTGTTCTCTCAGAACATCCACTTTATATTCTCTACACATCAGGAACCACTGGATTACCTAAGGTAAAAATTGTTTATAACATGTCTCTGAGAGCATGGATTTTTTTCGCACTGAGAAGTTTTTTAATTGTTCAAATGGTAGCTAATGCTTCTCATATTAAAGCGTCCATTTCTTACTGGAATTGCAGGTTTGGTTTTTGATACTATTTAAGTCTTGATGGAAATTTGTAGTTGCAGATTTAAATACTGAAATAAAACTGGCATATTTAAAATCAGAGAAGGTCATAAGATCCAGTGTTGGGAGAAAGAGGTCTCACAGGTAATCTTGTGTAACCACAATATTTTAAAGAAGAAGAAAAATATGATCCACATATTAAATGATTTTTTTAGCAAGTCATCCTCTACCCCTGAGATACATATCTATTTTTACTAAGCTGATCGCAGATCTGGAGATAATTTCCCCTAATAATTGTTATTATTAATTATATTATATTTAATTTATAATAATTATTATTTTTCAATTAATTAATAATAATTAATAATTAAAAACACCATTTTGTTTTTAATTATTGATCCTTAGAATCAAAAGGTTAGAAATTAACAAGGCAATAAGTGTTCTGAGGGGAGGATTTGACCCCAGATTCTCTGATACCAGATATATATATATATATATATATATATATATATATATATATAACTTTTTTAAAGTAAGTTCACATTGTGTCATTGTTAATGTTTTTCATAGAAAATGCCAGTAATTATGCTCAGGTTGCACATACATGAAGGTACAAGTAAGATGTTCAAATAGACAGGAGGCATAATGGCCAATTTCTTTCGTTTCTTCTATGCTTTGTTGTCCTACTGCCACATGGCAGAGATGCTCATCACTTTAGAACAGTTCTTGACATTTTGTGTGTGTGTGTGTGTGTGTGTGTACATACACCTGTGTGTATGTGCATAGAAATATATGTTTGAAGTTTGTGAACTTCTTTTCATAATCCATTTTTAAAAAATCATAATAGAAGGAAATAATAACATTTACATAAGACTTTCATCCTGAGCACTGAGCATCAGGACACACTTTGGAAGATACTTAGATGCTAAAATGTTTATATTTGAAGGTATTTATCAAATGAAACTTGTCGATTTTATTTTCATATTCAGATATAAAATAAGAATATTAGGTTTAATTTTGTGTCACTTGGCATTGCTCTACTCATATGCCATCTGAAATCATGATAACTTAAGATCTTGCCTAGTAACATTAGGGAAGGAGGTTTTTATTCCCCACACTTGGAATTCTAAGGAGACATTACTATAAACTGATTCAATCATTCTGGAGAGTAATTTGGAACTATGTCCAAAGTTCTATAAGACTGTGTGATCCAGCAATATCACCACTAGGTCTGTATCCCAAATACATCATATAAAAGGAAAAGGACCTGCCTGTATAAAAATATTTATAGTGGTTCTTTATGTGATGGTAAAGAATTCAAAATTAGTGGGGTCAGTTCATCAGTTAGGGAATGGCTGAAAAAGTTGTAGTATGAATGTGATGGAATCCTTTTTTTTAAATAAGCAGGCAGATTTCACAAAAACCTGGAAAGATTACTTGAATTGATGCTGAGTGAAATGAGCAGAACTAGCAGAATACCATACACATTAAAAGCAGCATTGTGTGATCATCAACTATGATAGACTGAGCTCTTCTCAGCAATACATGGATCAAAGATAATTCTTAATGAATTGTGATGGGAAATGCCATCCTTAACCAGAAAAAGAAATATGTAGACTCAATTCAAGATTGAAACAAACTGTATTCATATTTTTTGCTTCGTTTGTTTTGTCTTTCCCCCCCTTTCTTCAGATTCTTCTTGCATAACATGACTCATGGAAACATGTTTAACATGATTGCACACATGTGCTCTTTATCAGATCACTTGCTGTCTTGGGGAGGGGGGAAGGGAAGCAAAGGAAAGAGAAAATGTTATAAAATGAATGTTGGAAACTACATGTAATTGAAAAAATATATAATTAAGATAAAATAATAAGGGGGATATCCAGATGGTACAGTGGATAAAGCACCAGACCTGGAGTCAGGAGGAGCTGAGTTCAAATTCAGCCTCAGACACTTCATAATTACCTAGCTGTATGACCTTGGGTATGTCACTTAACCCCACTGACTTGCAAAAAGCAAAAACAACCAAACCATCCCAAAAGATAAAATAAGTAGAACCTACTCTTGAACTGTGAAAACTTCTTATTTTTGGTTTAAATTTTTTTCTGAAATATATTACAAATTTGATTGATGACACAGTTGAATTCCAGGTTTGGAGTCAGGAAAACTGGTTATATTTGACTGCAGTTGTGTGAGTACAGTGTTACACTAACTGTGTGGCCCTGAATAAGCAGCTTTATCTCTGTTTGCCTCAGTTTCCTCAGCTTGAAAATTGGAATCATAATACTTCTAAGGTTTTTGTCAATACCAAATGACAAAATAATTATAAAAACACTTAGAAAAGTGTTTGATGCATAGGAAGAAATATATAAATGCTATTATTATTTTTTCCATACTAACTCAGGGTCAATCTTATGAACATGATATTGAACTATTGTTCAATGATGTAATCGACAATTCTTGGGACTTCTTGTCCCAATTTGGATAGCCTCAAGTTTGTATGCCTTTCTTGTTCCATATCATTTAGGGCATGAGGAAGATGAAGAGGTTTGTTCTTCCTTGATTTCAGTATGTTAGCCATCATCATGGACTAAAATTAGTACCTGTAGCTTTTTTTTAAGTGCCTGTTATCTTCTGTGAACTGTGGAAAAAGCTGGGAATATCTTTGCGTGTGTCTGTGTGTGTATATGTGTGTGTGTGTATGTATGTTTAAAAAGAAGGAAAAATAACAATGTGTTAAAGAATTTATATTCTTACAGAGAAGAAAACATGTATGTGTATAGGTATGTATAGATTAAATACTAAGTAAATTTAAGACAATTAAGATGAAAGGAAAGGGGAAGGAATACATATTAAATACCTACCATTTCCCAAGCATGACTTACCTTTTTGCCCATATTATCTTATTTGATTCTCTCAACTACCCTGAAAGTTAGGCATCTCCCTTTTACAGTAGAAGAAATTGAGGCAGGAAAAGGTTAAATTAATTGTTTAGGATCGCACAGAGAATGAAAGACTGAATTCAGATTTAACCTTAGGTCTTCCTGATCCCAGACCCATTGTTCAATATACTATACCACTGCTAGTTAGGGAGATTAGGAAAGGTTTCATAAAAAGAATGATTTGGCCTGTATCTTGAAGGAAGAGAAGGATTCTACTAACCTGAGATAAGGAGGGAGTTCATTCGAGGTCTGGAGAATGGTCATTGCAAAGTCATAGAGATGGGAGATGAAGTATTGTGTATGAGGAACAGAAAAAGGCCAATTTTTATTTCAGAATTGTGGCAAGGGTAATAATATAAAATGAGAATGGCAAATCACATTGAATGATGCTCAAAGTCAAGTAGAAGAGTGTATTTTTTATATTAGAGACATTAGGGAACCACTCAATTGTTGAGTATCACCTAGGACAATGAAATAAGAGTTTTACCTAAGTTTTACCTTTACCTAAGGAAAATTATTTTGGCAGATTTGTGTGGGATGGGTTGGTATGTGAGAAATTTTATTTTATTTTATTTTATTTTATATTTTATTTTATCTTTAGGTTTTTGCAAGGCAAATGGGGTTAAGTGGCTTGCCTAAAGCCACACAGCTAGGTCATTATTAAGTGTCTGAGACTGGATTTGAACCCAGGTACTCCTGACTCCAGGGCTGGTGCTTTATCCACTGTGCCACCTAGACGTCCCCATGTGAGAAATTTTAAATGGAGAATACAGCTAGTCAATTTTTGCCATGGTTCAGGAAAAGAGGGTTTTAACTAAAATGTTGATTTTTTGATTTAGAGAGAAGGGTTGGATGGGAGAGATGTTGTTGAGATAGAATGGGCTAGATAGCTGATTTTTTATCCATGGGATGAAAGAGTAAGAGAAGGTCAGAATGACAACATGGATTCCAACTTGACTGAAATAGGAAAATTTGGAAGAGGGAGGAGGTGGGAAAGGGGGGATTGGAAAAGGAGAAAGTTACATTCTGTAAATGTTTAACAAAAATCTATAAGATTATAACCAGAGATATTTTTACTACAGAGGAAAGCACAAGAATTTTTGTGGCTACTATTTTACTAGCTCAAATACTTTTGTTTATTTGGGGGATTACAGTTTTTGTCCATTGGGTAGTAATTTCTGGAAGGGTTTCCTTTGGAATGAATAGGTTATTGAGACACATACATTTGGTTTTTCACTGAATTATATCAACATTTATTACCATTATGGCAGGATAATGAATGTACTTTCTTATTATTAAAGATCTTATTTGGGGAAAAAACATAGTGAATTTAGTAACATTCAATATATTGACATGTTTCAAATTTGAAATTGGAGCTAGAGTTTTGAATTATTAACTCAAAAAATTCATTTTATTCACTCTTTTCTGTGTCAAGGAGATGCATTAATTATAGGTCAAAAATGTTTTATTGGGGAATACATTTGTGCCTATAAGTGTAGGTAAGTGTACCCTTTCATGTATGGATTGACCTCTGAGATTGCTTTGCACCTCTCCAATTCTGTGATTCATGATAGAACTATATCTATCTAATGGAAATATATTATCACACTGTGCATGGGAGACTGTGTTTTTTCATGCTGAGAGAGATTGAAGCCAAACCAGTTAATTAGTGTTTGCTACAACTCCCCAAGTAACCATTTGTCTCTAACTCTTGCCTGCATATTTATATTAATCCTTTGGTTAAAAAGTGGCTATGTGGAGTCAAATTTAGCTAATTTGAATTCAGTCCAACAAATTATAAGCACTTGTATGTGATAGACAGTGGGGTTTACTAAGATGAATAAACTTGACTCTCGCTTTCAAAAAGATCATAGGATAGTTTTTACCAAGTAACATTTTGTAGCACCTGGGGATACCCCAACCTCCCAGTTTGCATGTGGATTCCTTTTCCAAAAATATCCTAATTTTAAAGTATTTAGTAGTTCTTCATCCATTCAGAATCACAGATCATGAGCCCCCAATAATGTATTTATTTTTATGATCTTGCTAGTTTGCCGGAGGATGCAATTAGTTGAAAGCAAAGTCATTTAATGAAATCGCACAATATTAAAAGTAGGAATAGAATATTTACTCCATAAACCTTGGGCACAGTCAACCATAAGTATGTTATCATTAGGAATTGTGGATAGACAGCAAATTATCTTAGGTATATATGGAGGGGACAGGTATAACAGTAGTGCATATGTGGAAGAGGGGAACTTATGCACAGGATATACATATAAAAGGAAATATATGTATATTTATTACATGTCATGCATGCATATTTTATGTGTATATGCGTATATAAATAGGTAACATGTATGTATATTTAGCTATATGTGTGCATACATATGCAGAATTCAAAAATGTCATATAAAAGATTTTGCTTTAGTTCTCTCTTCAGGGATGCCATATTTTTCTTGGGAACAAAGAGTATCTGTGACAAAACTGGAAAAGTAGAAGGAAATGTTTGGAAGAGAGAAGGATGTTAGAGGGACCTAGGTTCATTGGCATTTTCAGATAAAAGATGGTTGCAATCTGAACACCGTCTCTACTCCCTCATTTTTCACCCAAACAATTTTCCTCGCAGGATCTGAATCTCATTGACAAGGTCAATATGTTCTCTGACTTTTCTCTTAATTAAATCCTGATTATCTTTTTGTGGAATCCTCTGACAGACAGATAAGACTCTTTGGTCTATGGAGAAACATTGGTGGCATACATAAAAAAACCTTGGAGTCAAGAAGAACGAGATGGTTCACTATCCTTAAGAAAGTCAATTTGCCTTTCAGTAGCTCTCAAACAAAACTCTTAAAATCATCTAATGCTGATGTAGCTACTTATTTGCCTTGATAAAGGGATTTTTTTCACTAGGATTTCCCTATTCTTGTCCCATTAAAAAAAAACTTCTGAAGATCACTCATTTTAGAAGGAAGGCTTTATATCTAAGAGTCACATATGTAATGACTTTTTTTTTTCATTTATCTTGATTCAATGACCAGTATACATTCTTACAGAATTCTAAACTGTTAAGAAACTGGCAAATATGCATCTGATAGATACAATAAGAATATGGTAGGCATAAAGAAGATTCCATCAGGTAACCTTCCTCACATTATAAATGCAAGGATTTTCTCAGGGGTAAGGTTTTTTTTTTTGTTCATTTAGCTAATGTTTTCTTGTGTTGTGAGGACGCTTGTAGGAAAGTTTGCAAAAGATAGTGGAGGAAAAGATAATGGGTTGGAAAGCATCTGAAAGTGAGGGGAGGGAAATGTTATGTAAAGACATTTTATTCAGATTGATTTTATTCTTTACGTCATTTTTGTTCTTGCTACTTAACTCCTGACCTTGGCAGGGTTGAAACTGGAAAGTGAGGAAAAAGAAGTGGGGGAAAGTAAAGTGGAAAAAAAAAATTTGACTTGTGACTGTTGTATCAATTTGACAGTTAAAATGCTAAACTGGTTTCACCTTTGCACTGTATCTCATAGTTTCTCAGATCAATATAAAATTACAGAGCCTCAGGAAACCCCTTAAGGATTGTTTTAGATCCATGTTGATTCAATTTAAAGCTTGCAGCAGAGATTTTGTAGCTTCTGAAATATATCAAACTAAAACCCTCCAATCACTCTTAAATATAATTTACTATTCTCCACAAAATTAAGACTTTTGTCAAAGAAGATCTTTCTCTGTATCATCTATCTATCATCATCATAGCTAAAATTTATGTAGCACTTTAAGGCTTGTAAAGTAATTTAAAAATATCTCATTTGATCTTTACTATAACACTAAAAGGTAGGTGCTACTATTATTCCCGTGTTGTATAGAAAAAGAACCTGAGGCATGTGGAAGTCTAATGATGCTCAGAGTCACACATCTAGTGGGAGGCTGGATTTGAACTCATCTTATAGACTACAGGTCTAATATTGTACCTTCTTATAGAATTTATCTTTCTAATAATTTACATGCACATATATACATACTCACATGTGTATTGATCCATCCACACACACAGACACATGCACAAATACACACACAGTAGGATAGCTAGGTGGTTCAGTGAATAAAGTGCTGGGTCTGGAATTAGGAAGGCCTGAGTACAAATCTGGCTTCAGGCACTTACTGGGTATTTGACCCTGAGCAAGTCACTTAACCCTGTTTGCCTCAGTTTTCTCATCTATAAAATGAGGTAGAGATGAATTGGCAAATCAGTACAATATCTCCACCAAGAAAACCCCAAATGGTGGGGTCATAAAAAGTTGTGACTGATAAATGACTAAACAGAAATAGTATATTTTCTGAGACTTGTATTTCTTAGTTATTTAAATGAAAAAAGATTCAATAGCATACGCTTTTTGAAATGGTTAGATCTCACTATCTTATCCTTTAGTACTTTTGTTTTCTTTTTTTTTAATTTTTATAAAAGATATTATTTGAGTTTTACAGTTTTCCCCCAATCTTGCTTCCCTCCCCCCACCCCCACCCCACAGATAGCACTCAGTCAGTCTTTACTTTGTTTCCATGTTGTACCTCTATCCAAATTGGGTGTGATGAGAGAGAAATCATATCCTTAAAGAGAACAGAATTCTCAGAGGTAATCAGATCAAACCATAAGACATCTGTTTTTTTTTCCCCCGAATTAAAGGGAATAGTCCTTGTACTTTGTTCATACTCCACAGCTCCTTATCTGGATACAGATGGTACTCTCCTTTGCAGACAGCCAAAAATTGTTCCCAATTGTTGCACTGATGGAATGAGCAAGTCCTTCAAGGTTGAACATCACTCCCATGTTGCTGTTAGGGTGTACAGTGTTTTTCTGGTTCTGCTCATCTCACTCAGCATCAGTTCATGCAAATCCCTCCAGGTTTCCCTGAAATCCCATCCCTCCTGGTTTCTAATAGAACAATAGTGTTCCATGACATACATATACCACAGTTTGCTAAACCATTCCCCAATTGAAGGACGTTTACTGGATTTCCAATTCTTTGCCACCACAAACAGGGCTGCTATAAATATTTTTGTACAAGTAATGTTTTTACCCTTTTTCATCATCTCTTCAGGGTATAGACCCAGTAGTGGTATTGCTGGGTCAAAGGGTATGCACATTTTTGTTGCCCTTTCGGCATAGTTCCAAATAGCTCTCCAGAAGGGTTGGATGAGTTCACAGCTCCACCAACAGTGTAATAGTGTCCCAGATTTCCCACATCCCTTCCAAAGATGATCATTATCCTTCCTAGTCAAACTGGCCAATCTGAGAGGTGTGAGGTGGTACCTCAGCGAAGTTTTAATTTGCATTTCTCTAATAATTAATGATTTAGAGCATTTTTTCGTATGGCTATGGATTGCTTAGATCTCCTCATCTGTAAAATGCCTTTGCATATCCTTTGACCATTTGTCAATTGGGGAATGGCTTTTTGTTTTAAAAATCTGACTCAGTTCTCTGTATATTTTGGAAACGAGTCCTTTGTCAGAATCATTCGTTGTAAAGATTGTTTCCCAATTTACTACTTTTCTTTTGATCTTAATTACATTGCTTTTATCTGTGCAAAAACTTTTTAACTTAATGCAAACAAAATCATCTAATTGGTTTTTAGTGATGTTCTCCAGCTCTTCCTTAGTCATAAACTGTTCCCCTTTCCATAGATCTGACAGGTAGACTAGTCCTTGATCTTCTAATTTGCTTATAGTATTGTTTTTTATGTCTAAGTCCTGTAACCATTTGGATCTTATCTTGGTAAAGGGTGTGAGGTGTTGGTCTAATCTAAGTTTCTTCCATACTAACTTCCAATTATCCAAGCAGTTTTTATCAAAGAGGGAGTTTTTATACTGGTGGCCTGACTCTTTGGGTTTATCAAACAGCAGATTACAATAATCCTCTCCTGCTTTTACACCTAGTCTATTCCACTGGTCCACCACTCTATTTCTTAGCCAATACCAAACAGTTTTGATGACTGATGCTTTATAATATAATTTTAGATCGGGTAGTGCTAAGCCACCTTCATTTGCATTTTTTTCACTAAGCTCCTGGCAATTCTTGACTTTTTATTTCTCCATATGAATTTACTTACAATTTTTTCTAGCTCATTAAAGTAATTTTTTGGAATTTTGATTGGTAGGGCACTAAACAGATAGTTTAGTTTTGGTAGAATTGTCATTTTTATTATATTAGCTCTACCTATCCATGAGTAGTTGATATTTGCCCAGTTATTTAAATCTGATTTAATTTGTGTGAGTAGTGTTTTATAATTGTTTTCAAAAAGATTCTGAGTCTGTCTTGGCAAATAGACTCCCAAGTATTTTACACTGACTGAGGTTACTTTGAATGGGATTTCTCTTTCTAGCTCTTCCTGCTGTTTCTTGCTAGTCATATATAGGAAAGTTGAGGATTTATGGGGGTTTATTTTATAAGCTGCAACTTTGCTAAAATTGCTAATTGTTTCCAGTAGTTTTTTAGATGATTTCTTGGGATTCTCTAGGTAGACCATCATGTCATCTGTGAATAGTGAGAGTTTTGTCTCTTCCTTCCCAATTCTAATGCCTTTAATTTCTTTTTCTTCTCTAATTGCTGATGCTAACATTTCTAATACAATATTGAATAGTAGTGGTGATAATGGGCACCCTTGTTTAACCCCTGATCTTATTGGGAATGCCTCTAGCCTCTCCCCATTGAGTATAATGCTTGTTGATGGTTTCAGATAGATACTGCTAATTATTTTAAGGAACAGTCCATTTATTCCTACACTTTCTAGTGTTTTTAATAGGAATGGATGCTGTATTTTGTCAAAAGTTTTTCAGCATCTATTGATATGATCATATGGTTTCTGATAGGTTTGTTGTTGATATAATTGAGTATACTAACAGTTTTCCTAATATTGAACCAACTCTGCATTCCTGGAATAAATCCTACTTGATCATAATGTATTATCCTAGTGATGACTTGTTGTAGTCATTTTGCTAAGATTTTATTTAGGATTTTTGCATCTATATTCATCAGGGAAATAGGTCTATAATTTTCTTTCTCTGTTTTAACTCTTCCTGGTTTAAGTAGCAATACCATATTGGTTTCATAGAAAGAATTAGGCAGAGTTCCATCTTTCCCTATTTTTCCAAAGAGTTTATATAGGATTGGAACCAATTGTTGCTTAAATGTTTGGTAGAATTCACTTGTGAATCCATCAGGCCCTGGAGATTTTTTTTAGGGAGTTCACAAATGGCTTGTTGAATTTCTTTTTTCTGAGATAGGGTTGTTCAGGTATTTAATCTCTTCTTCATTTAACCTGGGCAACTTATATTTTTGTAAATATTCATCCATTTCACTTAGATTATCAAATTTATTGGCATAAAGTTGGGCAAAATAATTTCAAATTATTACTTTAATTTCCTCCTCATTGGTGGTGAGTTCACCTTTTTCATTTATAATACTAGCAATTTGTTTTTTTCTTTCTTTTTTTTTAATCAAATTGACCAGAGGTTTATCAATTTTATTGATTTTTTTCATAATACCAACTTTTGGTTTTATTTATTAATTCAAAAGTTTTTTTACTTTCAATTTTATTAATTTCTCCTTTGATTTTTAAAATTTCTAATTTGGTATTTGATTGGGGATTTTTGATTTGTTCTTTCTCTAATTTTTTTAGTTGCATGTTTAGTTCATTGATTTCCTCTTTCTCCAATTTATTCATATAAGCATTTAGAGCTATAATATATCCCCTGAGAGTTGCTTTGAATGAATCCCATAGGTTTTTGGTATGTTGTCTCATTATTATCATTATCTAGGATAAAATGGTTAATTCTTTCTATAATTTGTTTTTTGGTCCACTCATTTTTTAAGATGAGGTTATTCAGTTTCCAATTTGCTCTGGGTCTATATCTCCTTGGCCCAGTATTGCATATGACTTTTATTGCATTGTGATCTGAGAATGATGTATTCACTATTTCTGCCTTTCTGCAGTTGATCATTAGGTTTTTATGTCCTAGTACATGGTCAATTTTTGTATAAGTTCCATGTACTGCAGAGAAAAAGGTATATTCCTTCCTATCCCCATTCAGTTTCCTCCATAAGTCTACCATATCTAATTTTTCTAACAATCTATTTACCTCTCTAATTTCTTTCTTGTTTGTTTTATGATTTGATTTATCTAGATCTGATAGCAGGAGGTTGAGGTCTCCTACTAGTAGAGTTTTGCTGTCTATGTCTTCCTGTAATTATTTCAGCTTCTCCTCTAAGAATTTGGGTGCTGTCCCATTGGGTGCATATATATTCAATATTGAAATGACTTTATTGTCTATGGTACCTTTTAGGAAGATAAAGTTTCCTTCCTTATCTCTTTTAACGCTATCTATTTTTGCTGCTGCTTTGTCTGAGATAAGGATTGCTACCCCTGCTTTTTTTTACTTCAGCTGAAGCAAAATATATTTTGCTCCAACCTTTTACCTTTACTCTATATGTATCTCTCTGCTTCAGATGAGGTTCTTGTAAGCAGCATATTGTAGGATTCTGGTTTTTTAATCCACTCTGCTATTTGCTTACGTTTTAAGGGAGAGTTCATCCCATTCACATTCAAGGTTATGATTGCTACTTCTTTATTGCCCTCTGTGCTATCTTCCCTCTGTTTGTATTTTCCCCCTTTCCCCACTTTTATCCATATTCCCCAGTATTTTGTTTTTGAATACCACCCCCTTCAGTGTTTCCCCTCCTATATCACACCCTCCCCTTTCTTTCCCCTTTCCCTGTTCCCTTCCCTTCCTTTTGTTATTTCCCCTTATTTCCTCCACTCCCCTTCCCTTTCTCTGTCCTCGCTCCCCTTTTCCCCTTTTACTTCTTGAAAGGTTACATGTTTTATAAGTTAACTGAGTATGTGTAGGTTGACTTTAAGCCAAGTCTGATGAGAAGAAGATTCAGGTGTTTCTCCTTTACTCCCTTCTTCCCCTCTATTACCATAGGTTTTTTGTTCCTCTTAGTGTAATGAGATTTGTCCCATTCAATCCCCTCCCTCCTCCCGTCTCTTTCCTGTCCCCCTTTTTTAGGGAGGTAGTTTTGTTAGCTCATTCTATCTGAGTCATAGAAAATTCTGAGTGTCTGTCACTTCTAGCTAAGTACATTCTCTCTAAAAGAGATGAAATTCTTGAGAGTTATTAGAGTCTTTCTCCCAAGTGGGGTTAAAGTTTTTTTACATCTCATTGGATAGCAGTCTCATGGATAGGTCATGAATGTCCATCATTTCTGGCTAGGTGTATTCTCTCTGTTAGAGTTACATTTCTCAGGATTTATGAGAGTCTCTACCCCCTCCCCATGCTGGGATATAGCCAGTTTCAACTTGCTGGATTGCATTTTTTTCCTTTTACTGCCCCCCCCCCCTTTTTTTACCTTTTCATGTGTCTCTTGAACCTCCTGTTTAATGTCCAAATTTTCTGTTTAGCTCTGGTGTTTTCATCAGAAATTTTTGGAATTCTTCCATTTTGTTAAATGTCCATCTTTTTCCCTGGAAGAGAAGGCTCAGCTTTGCAGGAAAGTAGATTCTTGACTGCATTCCAAGCTCCCGTGCTATTCAAAATACCTCGTTCCAGGCCCTTCGATCCCTTAAAGTTGATGCAGCCAGGTCCTGCGTGATCCTTACTGTGGCTCCTTGATATTTAAATTGTTTCTTTCTGGCTGCTTGCAGGATTTTCTCTTTTATCTGATAGTTCTGGAGTTTGACCACAACATTCCTTGGTGTTTGCCTTTTAGGATCTTTTTCTGGTGGCGATCGATGTACTCTTTCAATGACTACTTTGCCCTCCAATTCCATGATGTCAGGGCAGTTTTCCATCACTAGATCCTGTAATATTAAGTCCAGGCTTTTTTTCTCTTCAATGTTTTCAGGAGGTCCTATAATTTTCAGGTTTCCCCTCCTCGATCTATTCTTGAGGTCAGTGGTTTTGTTGATGAGGTATTTCACATTTGCTTCTATTTTTTCTATTTTTTGATTTTGTTTAACTGACTCTTGCTGTCTCGAGGAGTCATTAGTTTCTGTAGACTCCATTATTTTTTGGGGGGAGGAGTTTTCTTCATTAACCTTTTCCAATTGGTCAATTCTACTTTTGAAAGAGTTTTCCATTTGACCAATTGAGGTTTTGAGAGAATTAATTTCTTTTTGCATTTGCTCATTTGAGGATCTGAGAGAATTGTTCTCATTTTGTAATTGTCCAATTCTACTTTCTAAGGTTTTGTTTTCTTGTTGCAAGGTATTAATTGTCTCCCCCAAATTTTCCAGTTGATTTTTAAACTCCTTCCTTATTTCTTCAAGGAAGTCTTTCTGTGCAGGAGACCAGATTGCATTCTCCTCAGAGGTTCCAGGTCTCTCTGGGTTGGGGTCTTTCCCTTCCAGGAATTTTTCTATGGATCCACCTTTCCGCTGACCCTTCTTCCTTATGCTAAGACCTTGAGTTGGGGGGGGCTGGTTCACCTGGGCTTGGGATCTCTAAAGGCTTTACTGAGTGCAGTTTCTCTGGCTGGCCAGTAGGAGGTGCTGGTTGCCCTCTCTGGGGTGTCTGTGACCTTGGTTGAGGCCTTCTCCCTTTGCTTGAGGGAGGGAATTGGAGCTATTGATTTCTTTTGCCTTCAATCAATGGTGGGCTTTACCCTGGCCTGAGGTCATTCCTTAGCTGGGCTGGTTCTTCTGCTCACACACCTGGGCCTGAGGCAGAATTAGTTTGCATTTGTTTGGGAGGAGACCTCAGTGCAATGGAGGGGTGGGCTCAGAGTTTCTCAGACCTGAGGAGCCCCGGGATGGTGTCCGCAGCTGTCCTGCACCAGACTCTCCCCGCGGACCCAAGCCCCCTTCATCCAGCCCCACCGCTGCTCCAGCAGGTCCGGCTCTCGGGCCCTCAGACTCCCGGGTCCGATTCAGCTGTTGGTCTGGCTGATCTTCCCTGGGAGCTCGGACTCACCTGCCGGGACTCAGCCCAGGCTGCTGCAGGAGACGAGTCCTGAGGTAGATTTTCCTCTCCTGGCTTTTCTTTCTGGGTTTCCTGGTTCGGATTTCTTTGAAGAGCTTTGTTTCATGTGATAGATGGGGAAGAGATCAGGAGACTTTAGAATTGTGCCTGTCTTCTCTCTGCCATCTTGGCCGGAAGTCTATACTTTTGTTTTCTTTGACTCATAAAAAATCAACTTTTGGGTGATGGATTTCCTATCATCAATACATACATCAATACATCAGTCCCTCATTCTTTTCTGTCTCTCATTCTTTTCTTATGGAGAGATAGTCTATTCTTCCTTAAAGATTAACTCAGACTCAGAAAGATTAGGAGTCTTTTGATTTTGTCCTTGTTAATTAATTGAAAAGAATGTTGTGACTTGTATTATCAAAGTTTTCAAAATGACTCTTGACATGAGGATTACCATACTAGATCTGATGCATATTCCATATGTACCAGTCTTTATCAGTTAGAGGTTGTCAATTGATGTGTTAACTGGGTGTGTTTGTGTGTGTGAGGTTTCCTTTTTGATATCAACCTTATACTTCTGCATAATTTCAGTATCAATATCAAAATCCTTTTCCATTCTCTTTATATCCATTCAAGTATGACCTCTAAAGGTTAATCATCATTCAAAACTTGTTTCTGATAGTGTGAAAGGATACTTTCATTTGTTTTTCCTAAACTCAGATTGCTCTAGTCTTAAAGGATGCCCCCTTGTCCTAATATTTGTAAATTTTCCATTTATGATTTCATAGTATCTTTCATCCTCTTCCCTCTTGGTCTTTATCTTTTCCAAATATAAAAAAGCATTCATCTATCCATTATTTATAGGTTCAGTATATTTGAATTGCTTTAATAGGTACTTGGAGAATTTACAGAGTTTAGATAATGATTCAGTCTAAAAACAGAGAGAATATTTAAGAATAAGTACATCAAAGAGAGGTAAAATAATTGGTTTATATGAATTCTAAGTCTAGAGGTTTTGAAAAGGGTTGTAAAAGAAAGTTAAGTAATTCAGCATGTAGAGAGAGGAAAATATATTCCAAGATTAGAAAACATCTTTGGCCAGAGTTCAAAGATGAGAGAGTTCAGAATGAATTCATGGGAAAATGGGAAGAATTCAGAGTTGGGGGGACACATGATTGATATTACTCATTAGGTTTTGGGGTTCATAGTTCATCAAAGATAATATGAGATAAAAACTGGGGGCTTCAACATATAAAGAAAATTTGGAACCAATAAATTTCTTGACATATAAGTGTCCTCTGCAAATGGTATGACTTTGATTGGAGGGAAGGAAATATTGAAGTGAGTATTGGAGAGATCCATTGCAGAGATATAGAAAACCATAAGGAGGGTATGTACGGTTGTAGTAGCAGAGGGTCTACAGATGGGGTGGTAGTGCCCAAAATATTGCATAGGTGGGATCCACAGGAATTGGAGATGGCTTAACTAGAACAACCAAAGGGTAGGTCTTTGACAGATATGAGAGGCTTCCAGTGGACAGCAGGCACAGTATACCAGTCACCATTGCAAGCAAATGTGACCCTGGGTGACATTAAGGGAGTCAGAGTTTCAAGAAGTAATAATTCTGGTGTATTCTGCCTTAGATCTCCTCTGGAATCCTGTTTTCCTTTCTCAACACCACGTCCCTGATTGGAAAACATCCAGAGAAGGGCATCCAGCATGATCAAGCACCTTGAGTCTGTGTCATAAGTTGAAGGAATGAGGGAAAAGAAAAATCTCAAGGAGAGCATGATTAATTTCCTAAACTATTTAAAGGAAGAATTATATTGTTTTATACAGTCCCTGAGTATAGAAATTGGAACAGTAAGTGAGAGGTGTCAAGCTACCCATTTGGGCTTGAGTAACAAGGACTGAACTTCCTATCTGCTCCCTTCCTTTGTCTTCAAGTGAAGGTTGGATGGCCTCATGTTGGGTGCAGTATTAGGTAGATACTTTTCATATATGGATTATCTTATTGAACTATAATTTTTAATAATTCCAAGGGAGAGAAGTCCAATAATTATAGTTTTATCACTGCCAGCATTCAACTGCTCTATTCACACCCTTTCTTCTTTCTTAATATGGCTCCACCTGTCTTTGCAAAAGTTTTAATTATCTCCCTCTGGACTTGGCTAGAGGTTCAGTGGAAAAGAACTATTATAAATTTGCACGCTACTGTTACATCATAGTTTTTTTAAAAAGAGGAAAAGCAGGAAAAAAAGTTTTATTTTTAATACCTTTATTGATGTTTCTTAACATTTTTTAATCTGTTTATAGGGACAGTATCTAAATGGTTGTCTCAAAAAAAGTCTAATAGTACTTCAATTCCTTTCATAGGTGGCAACTGATAGAAAAGAGTTAATCTTTCAATATATTGCTTTGGGCTTTGCTATACCTAAATGCAATTTTTATTTCTTCCTGGTTAAAAAAAGATACTGTATTTCACTTTTGTTATATGATGGCTTTCAGCATTAAGGCTTGTCCAAGATGAACTGCAACAAGATGGTTTTTAATTAGAGGACTTTTCTGAGAATGCATCGGCAATGACTTGTTTTTAGTTTTATTGATGCCTTAAATTGGAATACATTGATTTTTGTGAGACATCATGTTTCAGTGAATAGAGGGCTGGTCCTGAAGTCACAGTCCCTCCACTGGAACATACTAGCTTTGGGATGCCAATCAAGTTACTTCAACTCTCAATGTTTTAGATAACTTTCTAAGACTTGAAGTAGAAGAAAGGAAGCTGATTTGCATTATGGAAGGAACTTCTTCAGCCAGAAGTTCCCTTGGTCAGTGAAATTACAGGTCCAGAAACTATCTCTATTGATGATCCATTAAACACTTGCATACTTGCATAACTCACTTCAATTTAAATTGTCTTAGAAAGATTCTGAAAATCTCCTGGCAGGATAAGATACAAGACACTGAGATGCTTTCTCAAGCTAAACTGTTAAGTATTCAAACTACTGCAGAGAATATACTTTTATTGGGCCTTCTACTTTGTTCAAATTCCAACTGTACTCTTGTTTATTTTATGGAGGACTCACACAAAGAAAAACACTTAAATAGTGGTCAGAAGAAAAGATACAAAGATCCTCTCAAAGTCTCTCTGAAGACTTTGGAATAGATTGATAGCATGGGAGACATTGGCACAGGACTGCCCAGCATGATGTGCCCTCAGCAGAGAAGATGCTCTGTTCTATAAGTGAAGCAGAATTAAAGTTGCTCAAAAAATTATGAGATCCTCAGATTTCGAGATTCTACCCCAAATGTTCATATGGATTCTTTGTACCCAACTTGTGATAATCGTTTGTCTTATCATATTATGCTGATCAAGTTGAATACACTCTAACTTGACTTTAATATAGTGCTTTCAGTTTGGCCCTCTTTGAGAATGAAGGGCAACCAATCAACCAGCATAAGTTACCATAATGAAAATACCTCCGATCTCTCCTAATTAGCAAACCTTCCCTTCTAACAAAGATTGTAATACATAAACATATACATACACAAAACACAAATAGTTCAACAACAAAACCAGTTAACAACATGCACTGCATCTTACTGCCTAAGCATTATGGTCCACTGGCTATCCAGTGAAAGGAAGGAGGTAGATCTCATAATCAACCTTTTGCAGACTAGGCTTAATCATAGTAATTCTATAGCTTTCAGATTCCTTAATTTTCACTCTGTTGACATTGTTCTAATTTTTATGTAGCTTGTTTTCCTGGTTTTGCTCATTCCAGGTTGTAATATTTTAATACTTCTAACCTACAATAATCACATTCTCTTTCAATCAGGAATTAGGCAAAGGTTTCCATGTTATCTTTGTGTAATTATTAATTGATTGTAGGAGTTTCCATCCTTTGGTTTATATATACCATTTAAGAGCTTCATTCTTCTCTGGGCTGTATTCTTGACATTCTGGAACTTGCTCAACAGTCCTCATTAGTTCATATTAAGGACCCATGTACCAACCATTGTGATAAGCCCCAGAAACCTCTTTACCTGGAAGTGCACTCCACTCCTGCTCCTGTCACCTTTTCCTTTAATTGGTGGGTTCTTCCCAGAAACTTCATTTTATTGAATAGAAACAGAGTAGTTCTTTCTTCATTCCTTTCCAGGATGCACTTCTGTTTCTCATGAACCTTCTATATTTTTACACACACACTCAGTATATGTGTATGTATACAGTGTTACCGCACTGATGGCAAATTCTTCAACTTGAAAAGGCTTCAAGCCAAGACAAAAGTAGAGGGAGTGTTGGTGCATGATCTTCTGTGTGCAGATAATTGTGACTTTCAATGCAGCCTTTGTAACTGAACTGCAACCAGTTCTCTGATGCTTGTGCTCATTTTGGTCTAATAATTAACACCAAGAAAACCCAGGTGGTCCATCAGCTAGCACCACACCAACCATCAATTATAGCAAATTGAGAAGTTTTGAGTACAGTGGACAAGTTCACTTACTTTGGCAGTGTCCTTTCCAAGGAGGTACACATTGCCAATGAGTGGACACACCCTTTGGTAGAGTTAGCTCAGTATTTGTGAGACTGAAAGAAAGTTTGGGAGAGAAGACGTATTAGCCTGACTACCAAGCT
Source organism: Macrotis lagotis (assembly GCF_037893015.1). Classification (NCBI taxonomy): domain Eukaryota; kingdom Metazoa; phylum Chordata; class Mammalia; order Peramelemorphia; family Peramelidae; genus Macrotis; species Macrotis lagotis. Next base: position 296,448,784 of record NC_133659.1, read on the forward strand.
GAAGGTCCCCAGATCCATCGTGCTGACTGAATCGTTTCCATTTGAATTGTCTTAGGAAGATACTGAAGACCTGGCAGGAGAAGATGCCAGACATTGAGGTAATTTCTTGAGATAAATTGGCACTGTTACAGAGAGTGCAATTATTATGGTCTGGTTATGTTGTTAGAATGTCAGATGTATGTTTGCCAAAAAGATAACAAGTGCTCACAGTGCGGGGGGGCAAAAGAAGTGATATTGGGACATTCTGAAGGTCTCTCTTAAGGACTTTGGAATTGATTGTACAACATGGGAGACATGAGCATAGGACCATCCAGCATGGTGTTCCCTCATCAATGAGGGTACTGTGCACTATAAGAAAAGAATTGAAAACAGCTCAAAGGAAACATGGTGTCACCCCAGGTGTTCAGATGGACTATTTGTACCGGACATATTGTAGAGCATTCCAAGCTCCTATTGGTCTGATCAGTGACAGTCTAACACACTGAAATTTGTCTCTTAGTGATGTCATTTTAGTCTTCTCAATAATGGATAAAAACCAACCACACACATACACACACACATATACATATGTGCGTATGCATATAATGTGTATATATATATATATATATATATATGTATATATATAAAATATTTTATATATTCCTTTTCTTCTCTCCCCATCTTTTATAGCTTCCATTTTACATTGTCTTCCCCCATTAGAATGCAAAATCCTTGGAATAAGAGATCCTGCAGTTCCTGTTTCATTTGCTTTTACTTATCTATTTTTCTGTGTTAAGGGAAGGCTGGGATGGATGATAGGGGACTATTTGAACATTACTATAGTATAAAAACCAAAGATAAGTAACTGGGTGGCACAGTGCCTGGCTTGATGTCATAAAATCTAATTTTCTTGAATTCAAATCTGGACTCAGACACTTACTAGCTGGGCAACTCACTTAATCCTATTTCCCTCATCCTCATCTGAAAAATAATCTAAGGAAACTCTGATATCTTTACCAACAACACTTCAAATAGGGTCATAAACAGTCAGACACAACTGAAAATGACTCAATGACACCAAAGATATCTGTAAAATTGACTTTGCAAATAAATATGGTTCATGTTCCACTACTTTAAGGATTTTATTAAAAATTTGTATGGTCTTCACAGAAAGGTTGATAGTTGAACTTGTGGTTTTATTAGTGAAGACAATGCTTTACCAAAATCAGTTCCACACTTTCTCTGTTACTTAACTGGCCCTTTAGCTATTATACCATACAACAGCTGTGTTTATTTATAGAGATGTCTGTATTTGTAAAGGAAAGGTAATACCCTTTAATTTTATTACTATGGGGATCTCCCAGGTGAGAAAATTTACTCTGTAAATACAGGTTGGCATAAGACACACAAGTTTTACAGTCTGAGAGATTTCCTTATAGCCCTAAGAGTGTGTCAACAAATTAACAAGCATTTAAATCCCTAAAATGAGTACTGGGGAGCAAAAAAAATAGCAGTCCAATAGAGGAGACAACATCCAACAATTATGTACAAACATGATACATATGTGATAAATTGGATATAATCTTGACGAAAAGATACCATGATTAAGGAATATTGGGAAAAGCTTACTGAGCCCTAAAGGAAGCCTGGGAAAATTAAGAGGCAAAAAAGGGTCAGGCAGTATGGGTCAGAGTCTTCCTGATTTAAAGAACAGGTCTCTTTCTGCTATTCCACACTGCCTCTAAAAGGTATAAATAAGAGGGAAAATGAGTAGGAAATGTTCTCACTTTGTTTTACAGTAATAATAAAAGGAATATTTAAAATATAAACATTTCTTGTAGCATGAGCAATCATAGTTTATAAGAAATATCTAGCTGCTTAGAAGTTTTATGTTCTTAAGGGATTCATTTTTAAATATGAATGTGATATTCTCTTACTTCTCAGGTTAACCAGCCAGTGGTTCCCTATATGTCAAAAATGTTTTCTGACTATTTAAGATAAGCTTCTTTCCATTAGATCTCAACCCAGTACAACTTTTCTTCATTATGTCAACTAGAGAAGGAGAGTAGAGAATTACTCTTTTACAAGTCCTTCATATGCTCAATCAATAATCCCAGAGATTATGTGAAAATGGCCGGATCTTAATGGAGCTATTTAATAAAACCATCCCATCATTTTTCAAGCCTTCCCTTTCAAATTGCAACCCACAGCATGAGCATTAATTATATAGCCTTTTGTATGGAGATGATAAAAATTATATGTTTCTCTGAAATATATGGATTTTTGCATGGCTTTCAAAAATGGGAATTTTTGATTTTTTCAGAATGCAGGCTTTGATCACCCAGTAGGAGGCAAAGGTTTGTAAAATGACATTGAAATATCACAGTAAGATTGCCAACCGCATGAATAGTGCATGACTATTGATAATTCTAGTGGGTGATGAAAATTGAGAAAATTAATTCATCCAGATGCCTTACCCCTATATATATTTGTTCAAAATATGATGTCAGACATCTAGCTACTGGGAAAAGCTTTCATCTGGATACTTTGAACACATGTGGATAGAGCTAATTGATAGGAAACTAAAAAATGACTTGTAACCTCTCAGTCAGATTAACATGTAATGTACTGATCTCCTAAGAATGAAAAATTGCTATCACAGAGAGGACAGTAGAAGGACGTCTGATGGGCAAGAAACAGGCCATTGCTAAAAATTAACTGTTGAGGAATTATGAAGAACACAAGTAAAATACAGCACCTAGAAACTGGGGGAGAAAGAAGAAAAATGGTTATTTCAATCATCATAGGATAAGATGGACTGGATTTACAGCTAGGGCTAGAAATTATAGGCATGAATGTTCTAGTGACTCTTTCATAATGTCAGGGGGGAAAAATGAAAAGTAGAACCCCCTTGTACTAGACGTCTGAAAACAGTTGGTTAAGAGTTGCACAGGATGAACAGTTATAAATGTGTCAACATCTATTAACTCATATATTTGTATCCCTAGCATCTATCACAATGCCCAACACATAGTAGGAACTTAATAACTTTGTTCAATTTTTTGCAACTGTGAAGGAATTAGAAATCCTTTGAGGAATTAACTTTTGGACTGTGAGGCAAATCACTTCACTCTCATTTTCTAAACTTATAAAATAAGGTACTTGAATTAGATCAGTTTTTCTTAATCTGGAGTGTATAAATAGAATTGGAAGAACCCTGAACTTCTATTTTTATTAAATTTGAACTGAAATTTGAAGAAAAGTTGTACTGGGTTGAGATCTATTGGAAGGAAGCTTATTTTAAATAGTCAGAAATTTATCATATATTTCAATTATTTAAAAAAGCATTCTGAAAAAAAGGATCAATGCTGCCAAATTTATCCATGACTCCCCAAAGTACATTAACTTCTGGACTACATTTTTCCAAGGTTTTTTACAATTCTGATGATAGTCTTTAAGACTGTGAAAAGTGAACTTTGTTTCATATGTCAGACCTTGGGAAAATCAGGTAACACAAAGGAAATGAAATATTTTGTTTTCCCTACTTTGTATTCCTTTTTCATTTTTCTTTGTTGACTATCCTTCCAAGGATACTCTGATTATTTTATTGTCAATGCTTTTTTTAAAAGATAGAAAGATGGTAATAAAGAGATGAATAGAAGGAAACTAGTTCTACAGATATGAAAGGTACCATTAGAAGACATTAATTTTCTATGGTTCTTGTCATTTAAAATGTTTATATATATATATATATATATATATATATATATATATATATATACATATGATTTTATTTTTCCCCATATTTGCCCCTTTCAGGTACGTAAGACAAATTTATCCCCATTTTAGAGGTGTGATGACATGGGCAAATGTGGGTGGAGACATCTTGGTTTTTGTGAACATAGTTGAAACTGCAGGTTTTATTTATATTTTAAATTGAAAACAGTTTAATTACATTGGAAAGAAATATAGATTAGAAAGAAAATTGATTTTTGAGTTTTAGTGGGTTGAAAATCCACTTAATTCACATATATTTTTTACATGAGCAGAGACAACTCTCTTGACTTCTGTAAATCTCAGTTTTTCTGTCTATAAAATGGAAATGACACCACCAAAATTTCATAGGGTTTGATGATCAAAGCAGACACTATATGTAAAAACTATTTGCAAAAATTAATATACATATTAATAAACATACTGTATTGCAACATAATATTATATGTAAACATCTATCAATAATAAACACATCATCCTTCTTTTAGCTATTTAAATTTACTTTATAATGGATTTTATTGAAGAGAAATTAGATAAAATTAACATTGCCACTGATATTCCTGAGTACTGTTTAATTTATGATGTATCTTGCCATAACATTTAGAATTACTGACAACTCAATTTGTAGACTTCCAAAAAGGTTCAGATTCAAACACAGATGCTTACTAAACAAATGACTTTACCTCTCTGGACCTCAGATTCCTCATTGGTCTTTTCCAATTCTAACCCTGGGTTCCTTTGAGATGCAAGAAAATATTTGAGAGCTTGGACCAGGAAAAAAAGAGCCAATAAAAACTCAAGGCATTGTCTTTGATTACAAAAATCATCTTGGACGAAATGCTACATTTTTTCTCCCTAGAAATGACTAACTGCTTTTAGAGGAAAGCTATTTATGAGTTGATTAACATCAAATTAATCAAGGTTTTGTGCCTAAAGAGAACTCTGGAGAATGAAATAATTAGTCACATCCTAGGAGAATGGATGACAAGACTTTGGAAGAACAACTTTTGGTATAGATTGGAGCCTGCACCTGGAAAGTGTGATGGCAGGAATCTTACAAGTGCTAATATTCCCACAGTGCTCCTATGAGCCAGGTTGCATGTTAACCACATCATCCAACCCAGAAAACAGTTCGCAGGTGCCAGGGAAGCTGCCGATGGAGTTGGTCAAGACACCAGGTGTTTCTAGTAGGAAATGGGGAAGAATGTGTTCTCCAGTTTGAGAACAATGTTTTCTTAGTGGTTTTTGAAGAGAAGAGCAATTTTAGTAACAGCAGAAAAAATATCAATATCTTTTTTTACCCACTTTGCTAGTATATGCCCATACAGTGTATCCTTTAGAGCTTAAATTTGTTTAATCATGAATACTAATTAATATTGTTATTTTATACGTCATTGTTTTTCTTTTAAGTCCAGATCTGTCCTTTCATCTCCTTAGAAAACATATCCAGGTTTGTGACTGTTGTGCAACCCATATGGGTGTGTTCAGAGTGCCTGACCTAGAGTCGGAAGGCTCATCTAAGAGTTCAAATTGGTGTCAGACCTTTAGCTTATGTGACCCTAGGCAAGTCACTTTAACCCCATGTGCTTGTTTCCTCATCTGTAAAATGAGCTGGAAAAGGAATGGCAAACCATTTCAGTATCTTTGGGAAGAAAACCCCAAATGGAGTCTTGAAGAGTCAGACATAATTGAAACAACTGAACAACAAACAGAATATTGAGAAATCAAATGAATTGACTACAGTCATATCACCAGTATGACTTAAAGGCAGGATTGAACCCAATTCTTCTTGGAGATCAGCTTTCTCACCTCTGTACTATGTTGCTCTTTCACCATTGCTTTTCTAACAAAAGATAATGGACCTGAATCTAATGGATGTGCAAATTGCTTGTGCTTTGAATTATTGAATGGAAGACTCATTAATCACTTTTTATAATATATCTTTTTTAAGTATTTAGATAGAAGATCATTCCCAAACTGTTAGATAATTAAGCAACTGTGGCCTAATGGTAGCATGTAATTAATGAATTTACTAATAGTTTTTATTTTGAAGTACCACATTATTCATTAGTTTGCCTTTTGATATGAAAAAAAATTGCTTGCAGCACTAGATTAAAAAAATACATAATGGAGGTTTACTAATAAAATGTCAGTCCCAAAGAAGAAATTTGGTATAAGGCAAGCACATTCTGAATCATTTCCAAGGTGGATTATAACCAGCAGTTCTAGCAATATTTTTCTACCATTTTTTAATCTGTATTGGATTGCCTCCAGCATAATAAAAACAGGAGAGGAGGACCAGTAGACTCTTAGAGGCAATTTTGAAGATGGCATACCATGTCTTCACAATCACACAACTCATGGAGAGATATTGAGGATGTCATATTTCACAGTCTATTATTGTTGACTTTCCAAAAGCTTTTGGGAGAACAAAGTTCAATCTTAAAGGCTATCTTCAAATTAAGAGTTTTCTGAATATATGTTAAAGTCACACTATTCTATGACAGATATACCCATGGAAATAACAATATTTAGGTCTCTGAGGGAGGAGAAGAGAATAAACATTTTTATGAAGTACATACAATGTGTCCCATACCTACTATATATTTGTCACCATGTTAATCACCTTACAAATAATATTTCATTTCAACTCACTTGATGAATTTCAACATTTTCTGAGCCATAAATAAGATAGAAATGTCTCTTAAGTTTATTTATCTTTCACCATTGCTATGGAAGATGTTCCTTGTCTTGACAGAATAAAAAAACATTCTCTTTAAAGACATGGTTCTTCAAAAGGTCTTTGGTGGTAAATTGGCATTGGACTAACTGTATCAGACCCCAGGAAATGACAGCACTACCTAAACGGAATCTATAGTCATTGAAAGAGATTGGCCTTGCCATTCACAGATGATGAAAATTTCATGCAACCCAATATTTGGTATGTGATTTAACAGGCAACCCAATTAGTTAGTTTCTTAATGTGAATATATTCATGGATTTTGGACATGAGATATATAATGAGATAGGCTCAGATTTTAATAGAATGTTAATACTTGACTTAATCAGATTTGGAAATTCTGTATATTAGGCATTTTCTTGTTTTGTCTCCATATTCCCAGTGTTTTGTATATGGTAGGTACTTGACTATTAAATGGAAATTTGCTTAATGCTTCACATTCCATGTTTTTGATGCAGGTAAGACAAAATTCTTGTCAGTTATGGAATATATTGATCTCATAAGAAAAAAATTCAAGGAATTCCAAAGGCAATGAATGGCAAGGTTGGTTTTGCATATGATTCCAATGAAAACTTTGAGTGTGAAAAATAGCATTAAAAACAGCACATGGAATATGGAGAATCAACTGTATGACTTTTCCAACTTTAGAAATAGCTCAAATGACAAAGTTAATGTTGGCAAAAATTGATAGTATAATAGATACAGTTCTGGACCTGGAGTCAGGAAATCTTTCAACCTTTTCAGTCATGTCTGATTCTTCATGACCCTGTTTGGGATTTTCTTGGCAATGATACTGGATGATTTGCCATTTCTTTCTCCAACTCATTTTACTGGTGAGAAAATAGGTGTCTTAGGAGTCAGGAAAACCCTTTTTAAAATGTTGTCTCAGATACTTAGAGCTGTATAATTCTGGGCAGTTCACTTAACGATTTTCTGCCTCAGTTACTTCAACTATAAAATAATAGCACCTACTTCTCAGGGTTGTTCTTAAGTATAAAATGAGATGATATTTGTGAAGTGGAGATTCATAATAGAAGATTAATAACTCCTTCTCTGTGCTGATGTTCTCCTAAAACACTCAAGCAAATTCCTCTATGAGATACATCTGGAGAAAAATACTTTTAACTGAAACCAGAGGTACATCTTTTAACTTCAACCACATGATACTATCCTTATCTTTTAAATTTGAAGTAAGTTTTGTTGCTATTTATTAGGTATGTGGGAAACATTTGATCCATTTGAATAGGGGGGAGTAAGAGAAATGAATAACATGAAAATAAACTTTCTTACAAATTTTGGTTGGTTTTTTACTTAGGGTGTGGTCAGACCTACTGGTGGTTATGCAGTAATGTTGAACTGGACGATGTCTTCTATATATGGCCTGAAACCAGGAGAGGTAATTTTTTTTGTTTTCTATTTTGTCTATTGAATTATTTAAAATATGCAGTTGGGGAAGCAACTAGGTGGAACTGGATATAGTTCTCCAACCCTGGAGTCAGGAGGATCTGAGTTCAAATTTGAACTATACTAGTTGTGTGATATGCGCAAGTCACTTAACCCTAATTGCCTTCCCCCAAAATAACAAACATAAACAAAAGATACGTTTCCCCATATATTTTGGGGTTTTTCCACCTATTTTATCCCTATTATCTCTCATGTTCTTCCATTTCCATTAAATATAAAGGAAAAAAGGAGAGGGGGTTAAGAAAGTCAGCAAAACTGATGAATGTATTGGACAAAAAATGCTGACCGAACCTAGGTAACTATATATGATCTTGGGTAAGTTACTTAATCTGTTTCAAGCCTTACCTCCTTCTTCTATAAATTAAAATAAAAGCACCTACCTCCCAGGATTGTTGTAAAGATCAGATGAGATAATGATTTTCTCATTTGTCTCATTGTACTTTTAAACTAAAAAATATTTTAATGCTCGGGATCATAATCAATCTTTTAACAATTAATCAGTAAAATTAATAAACATTTATTAGTACTGTGGATCAGTGATGTGCTAAGAGCTAGGGATACAAAGAGACCAAAGTCAGTATCTCTCCTCATGGAGATTATAATCTAAGGGGAAGACAATATATAAACAAATATCTACAAAGCAATTTATATACAGGATAAATAAGAAATAATTAACAGAAGGAGGGCACTAGAATGAAGAATGATTAGGGAAGGCTTCTTATAAAGGTTGAGATTTTAATTGGAACTGAAAGGAAACTAGGGAGGTTAGCAGTTTGAGTGGGGGATGGAGAATATCCCCTCTATGGGGATCAGTATTACTGGATCAGAATATATAGAAGTGACTAAGATGCAAGAAGACAGGAAAGGTAGGAAGGTACTTGCTCCAGAAGGGTTTTTAATGATAAAGAGAACATTTGATATTTGTTCCTGGATACAATAGAAAGGCACCAGAATTTACTAAGGCCTGTATCTCCGGAAAATCACTTTTGTGAATGAAGATCTCTAAGAAGACCATGTCATCAGGGAGGTGATGTCATGACAAGCAAGTGAATTGGATTTCAAAGAGGGGGTTTGAGTTAAGTCACCAGCCTCATTTTCTCCTCCAGAGCCATCTGGGTTCAGGGGCCAGATATGAATCAGGAAAACTGGAGATGGTCCTGGATTTGAGGCAATCATGGTTAAGTGACTTGCCCAAGGTCACACAGCTAGTATGAGTCAAGTGTCTGAGGCTGAGTTCAAACTCCTGTCCACCTGACTTCAAGACCAGTGCTTTATCCACTGCACCATCTAGCTGCCCTCTACTGTCCTCTAAATTCAGAAAGGTAGGAGGTAGAGAATTTTTAGGGGGAAATAAGAAATTCTCAATTGTACATATTGAAATTATATGCCTACTAGAAATCCAGTTAACATATCCAAAAGGCAGGTTTGGATGTGATATTTTAGATCAGAAGAAATTGGAATAAAAAAACTAGACTTTAGAATCATCAGCAGAGAGATAACATTAAAACCATGGGTACATATGATATCACCAAGTGAACTAATATAGAGTAAGAAAAGAAAAGGGTCCAAGATAGAACCTCGAGGGACACTTAATACTGGAGACAATGATCTGGAGGCATATCTAGGAGACAAAGAAGGAGTGGTCAGATAGGAAGGAGAAAAATGAAGACTGAGAAAATACTATAAGATTTGACAATGAAAAGATTATTAGTAACCTTAGAGAAAGTTTTAATAGATTCATCAGGATATCTTATATATGAAAGCATCTGCCACAGTACACCCTGTGGTATCTCTGCCACAGCAAAGGAGTGGGGACAGGTATCTTTTCATATTTCTTTTTTGGGAGATAATTCTGTTCTTTCAAATTTTGCAACATTTTTATTACACTATTGTTTTTTGATCCATTTACACTATCATAATCATTATATATATATTTCATAATCCTACTTACTTAACTTTACTTCATCTGTATCTCTCTTTTTTCTCTGTATTCATTTTAGTTTTTTCAACTTTTTTCAATAAGCAATTTTTTTTCTTTTTCTTCTTTGTCCTCTCATTGGAAAGGAAAAAAAAACAATCCTGAAAATAAACACAAAAAGTCAAACAAAAGAAGTTAGAACTATAGTTTATTATGCAGTGGTATAATTCTTATTTTATATTCATGGTCTACAATTTGTTGAGCCATTTCTCTATGAATAGGCCTATACTCAAATACATTTGTTTTCATATTGCCTAAATTTATCCATGTCCCTCTTCATTCTGCTTCCTAGAGAGTTATCCCTTATTATATTTAGAGGGGGGAAAGGGAAAAGACAACCATTATTTATCAAAATATTAAAAAATATAAAAAATACATGTGATATTTCTTGAATCTCACATGCATGAGTCTGTATTGTTCTTTAAAATTTTGCAATATTTATTTTTACATTGTTCTTTGGCCATTATTTTATCCATCTCCATCATCATAGCCAATAGACTTCTTGACTGCTTGCTTCACTTTGCATTAATTCATACATGTCTTTCCAAATTTCTCTTTAATCATAATATTCATTTTTTCTTATAATACTACTCCATTCCATTCACATACCACAATTGATTTTGACATCCCCTAATTGATTACATCAGTGTTGTTTCCAAGTCTTTATTACCAAAAATATGGTGCAATAAATATTTTGGACTATGAAGTCTTTCTTGATGTCAGTGACCTGGAGTGGTTATGGGGAATTTTTTAAAATTTAAGGCAATGGGGGGCAGCTAGGTGGTGTAGTGGATAAAGCACCGGCCCTGGAGTCAGGAGTACCTGGGTTCAAATCCGGTCTCAGACACTTAATAATTACCTAGCCGTGTGGCCTTGGGCAAGCCACTTAACCCTGTTTGCCTTGCAAAAACCTAAAAAAAAAAATTAAGGCAATAGGATTACATCACACATCTGGGCAATTATTAAGTGTCTGAGGTCACATTTGAACTCAGGTCCTATTGACTCCAGGGCCAGTGCTCTATCTACTGTGACACCTAGCTGCCTCAGTTATAGTGATTTTTAAATCCATAGGATAAGAAATCTCTTTGAGTCTTTCTGATTTTGTCATTCTCTTATTCTCTAGGTTTGGTGGGCAGCTTCTGACCTAGGATGGGTTGTTGGCCATTCCTATATTTGTTATGGACCTCTTTTACATGGAAACACAACTGTTTTGTATGAGGTAATATATTGAAAATGATCATTAAATGTAATTAAATATTATTCTTTAGAAATATCTCAGGGCAATTTTAATTTATTAAATCTATTAAAATGTAAAACTTCATTAGGACATTTGGAACATTCTGCAGAGATTATAGTTGTTGAAAACAACAAATAATGTAGAAATATTTGTGTCCTGTCTGAATTAATGTGATTTAGTATGCATACAAGTCAACTAAAAATAGAAGTCATATTCTTGCTTTATCGGTTCATGAAAATTATTTACAGAAAGGAAAGAGTTTTGGTTGTAGTTGTTTTTTTGTTCAAAAGAGGGGAGAATTCAGAATATCCAACTTTTTTGCCTAATTTCCCCTATATTAGAAAGACCTATTCCTTGAGAGCATGTCAGGCCTAGATGCATGACATATTAACATAACTTCTCCAGTCACTATTTTTATAGGATCTCCATGAGAAAACTAATTGACAATCATGCTATCCTCTCACATTTAATAAGAGGAAGGGAATTTTGCGATGGCGTTAGGAATTGTCCTGGAGAGAAACAAGAGGAGATACTTTCTAGTATTTCCCCCTGCCCATTGTTCTCTAAGAGATACTGATTTCTTTGGGTTAAGTCAGGAAATTTCAACTCTTTTCTCTTCAGGGAAAAAGGATACCAGGCTAGAATTATATCTACCTACTCCCTTTAATGTTATTAATCTAGGGAAATGTGCTACATCTCTAATTCTCCATGATCTGTCAAGCATCATATATTCTAGCTAAAATGTGATTTTCTATGTATGATACATGTTTTCCCAAATCATAGAATCTGTGTCAGGACATCCTGACCTTGATGTCCAGGATTTTTCAAATTATTTTGATAAATCTATGTTAATATATCTCTAATATAATTAATGGAATTTCTATTAGAATTAGAATATATTCATTTTATTAATATTTTATTAGAATTAGAATATAATTACTAGAATATAACATACTTTTAACAATGGTCCTGTCCTCCCAGGAGGTCTTGGTGGCCCCTGAAATATATGTATTTGTTCTTGTTTTAAGAAAACATGTGGAAGATTTTCCAGTTTACTCAAAGTCTCTGACTTGCTACCAAATCCCTAAGTGAAAAACATTTGATTCCAATGACAACAACTTCTATAAATTTGGTGTTAACTTAATGAAGGGGTTTTTGTTAGATGAATTGCCTATCTTGCAGTATTGATGGTGGCATGGTTGCTATGGTAAAAATGAGGGAGGAGGAATACCATATACAAATATATGCACATATACATTTATCCTCATGTTTTTTTTGGTTTGGTGGACAGGATGCATATAACCACTTTCACATACACATACACACTTTATTTATACATGCAGTATAGATCCACGTGTCATTATGTGTAAACATTCTCAACTTCCAGTAAATTTTTCACCTTGTGTCATTGTTCTTTGATAAGTATTTTCCCCTTTTGTTTGAATATCAGGGAAGAAATATATCAGAGAAGATCCATTTTTTTGGTGGGGGGGAAGAGAAGTGAAATGAAATAAAATACTGAAGAAATCCAATTTCTTCTCACAGATAAATCTAGCCTCTGGATTTATAAATTCTATCTATGTAGCCTAGTGTCTGGTAAATAGAAAATGCTTGATAAAAGCTAATTGGTTAATTGTTCTACTTCTTCATTTGATAATAATAGCTAATAATAAGGAGCATATATGTAGAGCTTTAAGATTTGTCTAGCTCCTTACAAATATTCTCTCATTTGATTTCAGAATTACCTTGGGAAATAGGTACTATTGTGGTTCCCCATTTACAGTTGAAGAAACTCAAGCAAAGATCTAGTTAGCTGATTTGCCCAGGGTCATACAAAGTAATAAGTGTCTGACTTAAAAATCTTACTGACTCCAGATCTTAGAGCTCTGTCTCTTTTGCTATCTAGGAATCTGTAGAAAGCCTTAATTTTTGGTTGCTTTCCTCCTTCTTAGTACATTCACATTTTCATAACCCATAATTACCTTCATCTTCTACAGTCATAGAACACTTGGACCAAATAAAGGATTTTTTTTTTTTTTTTGCTGTCCTTGGACTTATTTTGTGTGGTGCATTTTATGGTACATTTAAGGTTAAAAACTGATAAAATTTTGGGGGAAAAGCCATAAAAATGAAAGAATTCAAAGAGGGTAAAATTAAGAGTATTTGGTTATATGTTATGTTTTCATGGAGTTCTAGCTGCATACTTTTAACAAGTCAGATTTAAGATTTTATAACAAAGGACTAATTTTTTCTGACTTGGATACCTTATATCTTGAACTAGTTGTGTGTGCATGGATGTGTGTGATTTTCTCTTTTTTTATTCTCAACAAATTTAGGTAAGGGTTGACTATACAAATAGATTAAATTTTTGGCTTTTATACAAAGGATCATGTTTTATTTTAAAGTATTACTTGCACAGAATTATTATTATACCAAAAAGTGAAATTGGAAAGTTGAGACAAATCTTTTAAAGAGATGTTTCTTTAATGACTTTTGATAAGATGTTAATTGTAACATTTTGAAATGACAGGGGGGTGCTCCATGAGGGCAAGATATGACTGTTTTTATAATCCCTCATACCAAGAAAAGTTTTGACATTTTTGAATAGAGTTTTATTGTATTTTAAAAATGTTTAAAACCATTCTTAGGTCATTGGCCATACAAAAATATATTGGTTAGGTGATGTAAATACTGTATTTTTTTCTATGCTCTTTTGTTAATTTTCATGAGTTCCTTTCAGGCAAAATGTCTGAGGCAATAAAGATCTGTCTATAATAATCTTCTACCATGGAATGATACACTCAATTTCTATACTTAAATTAGCATTGTATTTTGCACTAATTGCGAAAGCATATGAGAAACACATGTCATTTTCAGTATTTTTTCCTGTGCCTCTCACATCTTAGCCAGGTTCACCTACCTCTCACCTACCTGGGCTATTGAAATATTACTTTCATTTGGTACCTAGTCTCAAGACTCTCTCTACTCCCATTCACTTTTTGCCAGATTAATATCCATAAAGTGAAGATTGTGTTGTTCCTGTAATCCAGAAGTAACTGAGTATTTTAAATAAAAACTAAAAGAAAATAATCATGCCACATTGCTTTTAGGTTAAAGTATAAATTCCTGAGTCCGCACTACTTATCTTTCAGGATTATTGCACATTAGTCCAACTCATATATTTTATTCCTACAGTCACAGGCTATTCCTGGTCATGATTATTATCCTGTGCTTTTTGCACAGGCTTTCCTTTAGGCCTAGAATATTTTTTTTCATCTTTTTCCTTTTAGAATTCCACTTCCCCTTCAAGGGTAATTCTAGTACCATCATCTAAACAAGGCCTTCCCAATTTCAAGTATTTTTTCTACCTTTCCTGTGTATTTTCTTATAACCTTCTTTAATTTACTTCTCTTTAAACATATATATATATATATATATATATCTCCCCCCACCCTGGAAGCATGTAGCACCTAAAAAGTAGAAACAGGCTTATTTTACTTTTGAAATCTTTGGTATGTAGCACTACCCCTAGACACTACTTGCTTGTTTGAATTAGCCAACAACACAATCTTGCATATTTTCTAACTTTGCCTAAAGGCTTTGCTGTCCTACGAATCCAGCCAGTTAATGATCTGTTGTGTTTTTATTATGTGGTGTTATATTATGCTTTGTCATATCATGTCAACTAGGTGGCAAAATGGATAGCCAAGTCTGGATTCAAAAAGACCCGAGTTCAAATTTGGCCTAAGACACTTGCTAACTGTGTGATCCTGGATAAGTTATTTAACCCTGTTTGCCTTAGTTTCCTGTTGAACTGGAGAAGGAAATGACAAGGTACTCCAGCATATTTGCCAAGAAAACCCCAAACGGGGTCACAAAGAGTTTAGGTATGCGCCACTGAATTAATGAATAATAGCAATAGATTAGATTGTATTATATCTCATACATTATTACTATATTATTTACTTATATAATTGTGTGTTTGTGTTACCATGAAGGTGAAGCATCAAATTTTCTACAGATAGGAACACCAAAGGTCACAGCAGTTAAGTGACTTGCCCAAGGTCACACAATTAATAAGTAGTTGAACTGAATTTCAAGCCCAAGTTCTCAGACCCCAAATAATAGTCTAGCAGGGGGAAAGTGCTGAATTTTTTCAATTCACTTAAAGATCGAATTGAAGACCCACGTTTAAATCTGACCTCAAATATTCAGTAGTTGATTCTCCAGACATCACCTAAATGATGTCCTCTTAAAGAGCAAAGAACAAAATATAACAATGAATATACAAGTTGATGTCTTAGATGTGAATTTTGTAATCTAGGTCTCCTATCCATTTTTTAACTTGTCTTTGTTGTGAACTAATGGTCTAAACTCATTTCTGCTCAACTGCTGTCCAGTTTTCTCAACAGTTTTTGACAGCTAGCAAGTCCTGCTGTTAACTGGTATTTGGGGGTTTATCAAATGCTACTTGGCTGTTTGCTTCTGTATGTTGTGTATACTATTGATTCTCTTTTATAACCAGCCCCAAATCAATTTAATGGTTGGGCACTGCTACAACTGTTTTAAAGAGTTTTGCAGAACACTACGAAGTTCAGAGACTTGCTAAGGGACCCAAGGTCAACTTGTGTCCAAAGTAAGACTTGAAGCCAGGGTTTCTTGGCCAGTACCCACTCAAAATATAAACGAGGTAATAACTAAAGGATGTTGTGAGATCCATAGAATAAAGATACTCTCTAACTGATGATTATAGTTTAGTATTCTTAGTGGATGCAACCTTTTACCTAGACCTTGAAGGAGACAAGCAGAATCTTAACAGAGATGAGGCAAGATATCTAGCATCAATATGAACAAATTCATAATAAACAAATATATAGAGGGGTGTATGTTATTGGGGTATAATAACATCTAGTTCAGTGGAGATGAAAAATTTCATTTTATTTTTTTAATTTTTAAAAAATAGCTTTGCCAAGAAAACCTGAAATGGAATCACAAAACATTGAACATCACTGAAATAACAACAAAATATATTTACTTGTATTATATTATATACATGATTACTACTATATAATCTATTTATATATTTGAATGTTTGTTACCTGAAGGTAAAAGCATCATACTCTCATTCCACAGATAGAAATACCAAATATACTTGTATATTCAAAGGTCGCAGAGGTTAAGTGACTTGCCTGAAGTCACCAAGTAATATGTAGCTGAGCTGAATTACCAAACCCAAGTCCCCAGACTCCAAATAATAGTCCAGCAAATTCTGTTGATTTTTTTCAAACTTGTGTGACTTTGGGCAGTCATTAGCCCTACCTAGGTTTCACTTTCCTTGTCTGTATAATATAGAATTTGGACTAGATGACTACTGAAGTCTTCCCGAGTTCAGATCTGTGATTCTATATTTGCATATTAATGTATCATAGTAGTTTAAATTAATGTGAATTTTTGGACACCTTTTTTTATCCTTTATTCACTGAAGATTTCCATTTCTCAAAATCTATTTTCTTAAAGTGGTAGGAGATAGCTTTCCAAATTATTAAGTGCTTGAATCTTTCTATATATGTTTATGAAATAAATGTCTTCTATTGACCAGGAAGTTCCAATATAGTTTGATTAATAAGCAATTGATTTTTCCTTTTTTATATATGATATTAAAAGGGAAATTTTATATTCTAGACATCAATAAGCCTGTGTCTCTATTGACTATAAGAGACTGAAACAACTAGTAATTATTAATGGGAAACATTTATTTCCCAGAATATTGTTCTTTGAGGAGGTTCTCTTCTGGGATAGGGAAGAAAATATCTCCATACATGATGTTATGAATGATAAGAAAGCACAAGTGCATGATTATCTAAATTATATTTAGTCCTAACTTTCTGATGATTGATAAGCAATCATTAATTTATTTTCCATGTGATACATGAAATTTCATTACTTCTTCCTTGTTGAGAAGAATTAGCCACTTCATTTATTTATTTTGGAGAGAGTCATTTTGTGCAAATACATTTGGGATGTATGCCATGGTGACTGCTCACGAAAACTCAGGTCACCTTGATGTCTCATAATGACCAAGATGGCTTACTTGATTTTAAAACAGAGTTTCTCATTACAGAATTCTTAGAATATCTGTCAAAATAAAATGGATTTAGGAATTAAGCATCAATGAAATAAATATTTTCATCCATACTGTATAATTCTAGCCAAACTAATCTGATTTAGCAGTTTGGGGGGGGGGGGCCTCAATTTTTTAGTAATAATGATCAAATTAAATAACTAACTGAGATATCTATCCACTATAGTTTACCCTAGAGAAATCTAGTCATAACCCAAAATGCTGTTTGCTTTGCAATTCATGTTTTCAATGATTTTTTTCATTATTTGTTTTTAAAGGGCTAAAAGTAATTTTCAAGATAAAGATTTCCATTTTAACTAATACAATATATCCCCAGTTTTCTCTAGCATATAATTCATATAATATACATATATGCTATACTATACTGATATATAATGTGATCTATAACAACATATAAATATTTCTTTCAATTAGTATGTTATTTAAACAAATTAAATAATAACTGAGCATTGTTTATCAACCAATGAATGCTATCTTCTCACAATCAACCTGAGAAGTAGGCAAAATATTATTAATCTATTTTTTGAAGAAATTAAGGTTCAGACATCAAATCCATGATTACAGAACAAAAACGTTGTAGTGTGGCTGATAACAGTAATAGTAATAATTATAATATAGGATGGATCTTTTAATTTGCATACATTTATATATGTTATCTCATTTGATTCTTACAATTACTCTGGGAAATTGATGATATTGTCGACCTTTTACAGGTTAAAAAAAAACCAAACACTTGCCCAAGGTAACTGAGCTATTGCCTGAGAAAGGATTCCAACTCATTTCTTACTGACACCAAGTTGAGAGCCCCATTTGTTGTGCTTCTCATGTCTTTTAATATATTGATGTGGTCTTTCCCCCATACTGTACCTTCTCCTTAAGGAAATAAAAAGGCAAGGGACCTATGACATTTGAGCTCTTTTCAGGTAATATCTTACCAAGTTAACTTCTTCTGAATGTTTAAATACTGCATGACTGCATCTACAACTAAATGTTTAACAGAATTCTTTGCATTTTTCCTCTATATCCATGGATTACTACACAGAATCAAAAATAACATGTAAATTATCCTTCCCATCAGTACAATTAATGAAGGAATGCTTTGGGTGAGAAATAATGATTAAGTCACACTTTTATTATATTACAAATACATTTGAAAGAAGCAAAAGTCTTTTTTTGGCAACATACATAACAAAATTACAGCTATCAAATTATGAGTCTGCTTTTGTTTATAAAATGATCATTTAAATATAAATGTTCATTTATAGCTTTAGTAAATAAAAATGTGCATCTCTTTCTTATTGTTTGAAAGTAACACCAAGGAACCAGTTTTAATAATCTATGTTTAATCATTCTTTATGCATGCATTAAGGCAGAGGGGTTTTATTAAATAATTGACTATAAAGATAAAAGTAGAAAGAGAATAATCATTCAAAAATTTGCTAATTGGCCTCTACTGTAAAGGTTTGAAATGATCTTGACAAATGCAAATCAATTGAAATGGAAAAATATTTTATTAAATGTCATAGATAAATATATACATATGTGTGTATATGCACCACACATTACAGACATATATGTCTATGTGTGTATACTTATATCTATCCCAAATGTTGAAGTTTTGAAGATTTGTGAATGTTAATATAAAACTGTACCCCAGGTGAGGATTTTTCAAGTAGCTGGTTTCTTTTTCAGAGTGCAAGTTGTGCTGAGTCAGTGTCCAAAGAAGACTTTGTTCTTTTTTCTGCTTTAATAATATATATAATTCATGACTACCAAGGTCCCATTATCACAGTCCCATGAGTGGGTCTGTCTTTCCTTCTACTCGAGTGGCCCCAGGGAAACATGAAGGCTTGGCTTTTGTTCATGTGCAAATTGTTTCTCCATCCTTCTCTGTATTTTTTCCTCTTAGCCTTTCAATACAGTTTAAAAAAAAAGGAAGAATTCAGGGAAACAGAAACAGAACATGCAAATAGCAGGGCTCCCCTTGCCCATCTTCCAGAAAAACTGAAAGGAGTCCTGGATTAGAAGTTCATTTTTGTTATTTAAGACAAGAATTGCATTTTCTTGGGCCTTCAGTTCCTTTTCTGTAAATAAGGTGATTGGATTGCCTGGTTTCTGAGGTTCCATATATCTTTAGATCTATCCTATGGGGGCAGCTAGGTGGCACAGTGGATAAAGCACCAGCCCTGGAGTCAGGAGTACCCAGGTTCAAATCCAGTCTCAGACACTTAATAATGACCTAGCTGTGTGGCCTTGGGCAAGCCACTTAACCCCATTTGCCTTGCAAAAACCTAAAAAAAATATAAAGTAAAACTATCCTATGATGTCAACAAACTAAAATGAATCTGTATTCAAGGAAACATGATGATTAGCCAATTTGTATGGTTACTATATGCAAATATATCATATGGGAAATAAGTTTAACTGGAATATAGAATATATAAATAAGGTTGTCATGAAATAAAGATAAAGAAATAGACTGGAGCCATATATCTAAGAGCTTTGAATGCTAGGTAAGTCATTTGTATTTCAGTTGGCAGGTAATGGGGAGTCATTTAAGATTTTAAAGTATAGAGGCCATCAGACTTGAGTTTTACAAGATTATTTTTGCAGCTGTTTGGAGACTTTATCGCTGAGACTGGCAAAATGGAGACTGGTTAGGAGGACGTTAAAATAGTCCAGGAGAAAAGCAATGGAAATTGGAAATAAAATGGTGACAGAACGAATGGAGAATAAAACTGTTGTGAAAGCTAATGCTATTGTAAAATTGATTGTCAGATGTTTGAGTGTAGAAGATCTGACAATCGATTTTGGAAGAAGAAAGGAAGGAAGAAGAAAGACATAGTATCATGGATTTAGAACTGAAAGGGACATTGTAGGCCATAGAGTCCAAATCTCTCATTTAACAAATGAGAAAATGGAGGCATACATTTCCCATTAGTGAGTTCCTTTTTTTTGGGGGGGGGGGGGGCTACATTTTCTGAAGAGAGAAGCCAGCCTTTGTTCTCCTTCCCATCCTTTTCCTAACTTGAGGACTTCAAAATTCTATCTCTCTCCTGTTATCTCATTTTGGAATTTCCATAACTGGCTTAGAGTGTTTTTATCCTGGCATTTCAAGTTCTCCAAGCCTACTTAACTTAGTATATCACTTCAGAAGGTCCACCTTCATTTTCTCATTTGTGTATTCAGTCCTTCTGGGTCTTACATTTTTTAGATGAGATCAAGCCATATTTCCTTGGTAGCATAACTTTGTTCTTGACTTGTGTACTTCAAGTTCATCCTTCTGTGGTGGGCACTGGCTCTAAATATGTGATCCTACCTTATGGATTAATTCCAAATTAAAGTGGAATATAATATTTGTCACATACTTCATTTACTCACTTATAGCAAAATGGTAGAAACTGAGCATAGACCAATATCTTATACCATTTACCAAGATAAGGTCAAATGGATAAATGATCCATTTTTATAAATAGATATTTTATAAGAAAATTAAGAGAACACAGAAATATATTACTTATTAGACATATGGATAAGCAATTTATTAATAAATGAGAAAGAGTGGGGAGGCTGGGTGACACAGTGGACAGAGCACTAAGCTGGAGTCAGGAGGAACTGAGTTCAAATTCAGCCTCAGACATGTAATACTTAGCTCTGTGACCTTGGGCAAGTCACTTTAACCCCATTGCCTTGCAAAGAAAAAGCAGAGCAATAATAAAGTTACATGTAAAATATATATTTTGATTACATTAAACTAAAAAGTTATTTTTGTCTTTAAAAATAAAACAAATGAAGTCAATATTAAAAGGAAAGCAGAAAATTGGGGAAAAAAATTTAGACAGTTTATCAGATAAAGGTATCAAATCTAAATATATATATAAAGAACTTTGTCAAAACTGTAAGAGTGAGTTATTTCCCAATTGATGAATGATCAAAGGATATGAACAGGCAGCTCTTCTTGGTAGAAAAAAATCTGGAAATTGATAGATACTCATGATTTACAAAATGGAAAACCAAAGTGTAGTATATGATTGTGATGGAATACTACTGTTATAACAAATGTTGAGTTCAATGATTTTAAGAAAAACATGGAAAGACTTGCATGCAAAAATGAAGTTGAAATGAGCAGAACCCAGAGAACTTTAAATACCATAGCAGCAATATAATTTTCAAAATGATTTTGAGCAATAAGATATTCTGACTGTTATAAATATCCAAATTAAAAGGGAAGATAAAGATGTTGATGTGCATCCAGAAAAAGAACTGATAAATAGAAGTATGTATAGAATAGTTTTACATACATGTATATAAATATATACATCTATATTTGTGTCTAATGATAACCATCTGGGGAGAGAAGAAAAAAATAAATTTACATGATAATTTTGTTGTGTATTTAAAAGGAATTGATATGCATAGTAGATTTGTAGCTTTGTGTATAATCATCTTTTTATTGTGCTATGTTATGGAAATTTTTGGTTTATTCCACAATTTAAAAATAAAATTAATAAAACAACAAACATATGATCTGAAAAAAAAATTGAACTAATAGAATGATATCCTGGGACATAGGGGAAAGAAAACCTTCTTTTGGGAGATATAAGTTCTTGTCCTCACTCTGCCGTTAGCTCTCTGTAGCCCTTGTTGCCCAAGTACTCATTTTTCTCCAGTGTAAAATGAGGGAGTTGGTCCGGATGGACTCCAGGCTCCCTTCTAACCCTAAATTCCCTGATTGTTAAAATGATTAAAGGATCTGGATATGTCCTTCTATGTAAAGTTTTATGATTCTGATGTTATTTTAATATTCATTTTAATGCTGGTATTTCTGGTTCCAGAATGAATAGTGATCAGATTTTATTCTGTAATTATTAAATTTACCCCTATTTCTTTCATTTCTTAAATTCATGGGTGCCAATGCATTGTTAGATTTGTGATTTTATTGCAGAAAAATAATTTTATCCTTAACACGTTAGATACCTTATATTTTCAGACACTAGATTGATAACAAAAGCCTTGATTCTAGATTTGTTATGAAACCTAGATCCAATGATGCCCAACTTTTATATATTCTCAGATGACCTTTTTAACTTTTGAAAACATACTTTTGAAAAGTTGAACAACTGAGCATTTTCTCTATTCTGCATGGCCTCTCTAACCTCTCTGAAATCGGAATATGATCCAGAGATAATGCAGTTTAACTTTTTTCCTTTGGCCTGCTAACAAAAACCTAAACAAGGCAAAAACTGACAAACCAAAAGTAGAGATGGCTACTACTCTCTAGCCCCTAAGGAACACAAACTTAACACACTCCTTTCCACTTTTCATGATTCCTATTGAAGTGCTGCACTCATAACTCATATTCTTATAACAGAATTCAAGTCCACATTGGACCCCCTCCTCCTATAAAAGGAGTTGGAGATTCCAATTCCAAGTAGGAGAAAATTGATAACCATGTGGCATCATTCTGTGCTTTAACAGAACAGCCTAAGCAAACAAACAAAAGGAATGAGTAGGACACATCTCTGTACTTGTCACAGAGGTTAATTGTACACTAATCTCTCATCTCCTTTAAATTTACTTAGATTGTGATAGCAAATATGGAAATGCTCTGATCTCTGGGCTAGAGAAAAGATGAGGAAGACCAGTGTGAATGGAGCTGTATGAGTTTCCAATAAACCAGATGAAAATAGTCTGATATCTACCTGTGTCAATTCTGCCTCCCGCCATAGGTCATTTGGGACAATAACTAAGTATAGTCAACTATATATTATCCAGCATAGAACTATCCTGAGATCAGCTTTCAGGAAAACTGCCATCAAAAAAGAGGGAGTCGGAAAAAAAAATAATAAGGAAAAAATGAGGTTAAAATACAAATTACTGGGGTAGCTAGATGGCACAGTGGATAGAGCACCTGCCTTGAAATCAGGAGGACCTGAGTTCAAATTCAACTTCAGACACTTAATAATTAAATAGCTATGTGGCCTTGGGCAAGCCAATTAACCCATTGACTTACAAAAATCTAAACAAAAAACCCAAAACAAAAAAACCACAGGAATTACCTATGATCTCTGAAGTAAGGAAACCCAAAGACTTTAAACACAAGCAGATTAATGAATAGGAAAGCCATTAACAGCAGAAAAGAAATGTAGTCCCCAGATCTAGTGAACAAGTTCAATTATCTTTGAATAAATATTATAAGACTTGGCAAAATACTTCAACTTTTGATGGAGCCTAAGATCCCATGGATTCACAGCATGTTCTTGAATGGTTTAAAAGAGAAGAGTTTGAAGAGGAGAATTTATGTCCTGAACAACAGAAATAATTGACAAAAGAGAAAAATTTAAATTCACGGTGGCATGTCTCATCAAAACAAAAACAACAAAAGAGGTGATGACTAATTGGAAAGGCAAATAAATCAAAGTGAAGAATAACCTAAAAGAAGACATGCAAAAAGCAATGAAAAGAAAGCTTGCTCTCTCCATGTCAGCAAAACTTATTGATCTCTCAGACTTTTTATAAACTATAGTTCTCTATATTTTCAAAACCCACTTGATAAAGATTCTTGGAAACAATTTGGAGCTCATTACTTTTAAAAAAAACCATCATGAAGAAGTCAGATGAGAGTGTGTTGATCTATAACAAACTGTGACAAATGAGTCAGTGGAAATATGTTCTTTCCCAACGTTTAAGGCCCTAACCATTCGGAATATAATTAGGTATAAGATGTAATTGTAGATCTTGGCAAGGTACAAGGAAAAGAATCTTGGTTTGGAGGTTGCCTATTATCTGTGTGACCTTGGACAAGTCACTTAACTTTTGTAGTTTTTAGTTTCCTTATCTGTACAATGAAGAGGTTAAACCAGGTGATCTGAGAACCCTTTTAGTACCATCTCTATGATCTTATAAATTAAATTTTTCATGTTCAGGTCTTATAATAGAGCATGTTTCTTACAATTCATTGTTAGCAAACTTCTAGCCTTTTTAATTTGCTTTTAAATGGGTAGAGCAATAGACTTATTAGTACTTTTGAAATAGTTTGGAAAAACTCTAAATCAATGAAAATCCCATTTATTTATGGTCTCCCATGTTTATTTTCTAAGGACAGAAAAACAAGTGGTCTTTTCTCTTGAATTCTTACCTTAGATTTTTGTATAGGTAATCTGCACTTAATACTTCAAATGATTACAAACCCTTATCTGTTGTGATATTTAGAATTAAGTCTTTTCAGGGTGGCTAGGTGGAGCATTGGATAGAGTCCCGGGCCTGTAGTCAGGAGTACCTGAGTTCAGGTCTGGCCTCAGACACTTAATAATTACCTAGCTGTGTGGCCTTGGGCAAGCCCCTTAATCCCTTGCCTTGCAAAAACCTTAAAAAAAATTAAGTCTATTCCATTATAAGTGGGTGAGAAATAGCAATAATGATTCTAGGAAGCAGAGATATAATCTAATTTTTATCCCATCTCTTCCTTGCCCTTTATCACTTTAGACTAGGGTTTCTTAATCTGGGGTTTACACAGAATGATTCTTTAACTTAAATGGGAAAAAATTTGCATCTTCATTTCAATGTAAATACTTTCATTGGTAATTGTGTTTTATTCATTTAAACATTTTTCAGAGAAGGTTCTATAGACTTCATCAGATTATTTCCATGACAAGACAAAGCTTGAGTTGTATACTAAAAGAACCACTGTACCAAAGTTAAAGTGAGGCATTCTCTCTCCATAAATAAAATAAATTGCAGATTACCAAAATTTGTACCTGGTTTGCCTTCTTAAGAACTAAGAACGTTCAGATCAAAATGGGCATACTACAACTATAGTCAAAACTATGCAATATATATATATATATGTGTGTGTATACATATATAGTATATGAAATACAAGTTTCAAATGTCAAATATTATCAGAAAAAATTGGTCATGTGCGGATTGCATTTTCTGGCATAAGATATATATTTTGGAATATAACATATTTCTGAATAATGTTATAGATAATATTTCTAGGTATGTTGCAAATAAATTTCATTAAAGTTTTGTACCCACATAAAATTACAAATCATAAAGCACACCTCCAAGAGTGGTTCTGGATATAGCTTGAGCTTTGATAATTAAGCTTTTCAGTGCAGAAAGAAGGGGGAAATTAAATTGAAAATATCTTGTAACATAGATGCAAATATGTTTTGTAAGTATTTGCATTTATTCTCTGAATATGAATTACGAATATACTTATACATCTATTTGTTATCTCCCCCATTAGAATGTGAACTCTTGGTGAGCAGAAGTTTGATTCCCAGCACCTACTACAGTGCCCATAGCCTAGCAGGAGCTTAATCAATATTTATTGATTGTCTGATTGGAAAACTGAAATTTTCAATGACAGTTTAATGGAGAATAGGTTCATTTTCCCCAAGGTATCATTTTCAAAATTTCAAAATTTCAGGATATGACTATGCTTTCCTTTTCTTTACTTATGTTTTTAATATTTGACTGGAAACAATAAATCTTTATTTTCTTTTGTACATAGATGGGGTACTTTTATTTGTACTTCAGCTTGGCAAGATGGAAAACAAAAGAGGACAAAATACATAGAAAAATGATTCAACATTTGATGACTTCTATGAGAAATGACAAATGACTTGATTGAATTGATGTCATAGGTTGGGTGGGGGGGGGAATTGAAGGTGAAGGTGTTTTAGGGCTGTCTTATGGATGAAAGAAGATGTGTCCAATTTCATCCTATAGGGAAAGAATTAGAGACAAGTCAAAATTTCAAGGGAGGCAAGTTTTGGCTTTTTCAAGAAAAAAAGCAAGTAGTTAGCCAAAAGTGGAATTTTCTGCTTTGAGCAGGAAGTACTGAGTTTCTACCTATTAGAGGTCTCCAAGCAAAGACTGGATGAATCAGATTTGTTTTTAAAAGAATTTGGATTTTTTTTCAAGTGTGGATTGGACTAGATCTTTTCAACAGTAATCAATTGGCAAACAAAACCCACTTAAGTGACACTCCCTTAATTTCTTATTATCTCTGATACCTCCAGTAGCTGCTGATTAAATTAAAACTCATCATCACTATCTTCCAAGAACACAAGTCAGACCAGGACTGCACCTATCTATATTCCCCCTTTGTCTACCCTTTTACTGATTCTGCCTCTGATATGGTACTTCTGATACCAAGTGACCTTCTGTTGGATAGCTGGTACCTTACTTTCCTTAGCATCTGTCTCACAATATGAAGCTATAGTACTCTTTTTACTTTCTTATATTTTGTTTTAAGCAACTGGGACCAGTAAATTGTCCATGTATAGTACCTGCTGTATAAATAGGTACTCTGCTTCCTTTTATTTGTCCCAAATCTATTTCTTTAGTTCTTCAAGCATAGCAACACTTTCTGATTCTGGTATTTTAGGATCTTATGAGCAGGCCTGTGTTCACCAAAGTTATAACTTTCTAGGTTTTAATATTAGTTCAGGTTTTATCTTTCCCAGTAGAATGATTCTAATTTTTTTTCATTTCTCTTCATATACAAGTTTCTCTACTTCCTTAATCACTATAATTGCCCTCTCTGGAGTAGAATTGTGTGCCTATGCATTACTCTAATTTTGTTCCTGCCTATGTTATATATCTTTATCTATATTAATAGCATAAGACATATTGTTCAGTGCTAGATAAAATATAAAATTCAACTGTTCTCCAGCTGAATCCAACTCTTTGTGACCCCCCTTGGGGATTTTCTTTTTTTTTTAGGTTTTTGCAAGGCAAATGGGGTTAAGTGGCTTATCAAGGTCACACAGCTAGGTAATTATTAAGTGTCTGAGACCTGATTTGAGCCCAGGTCCTCCTTACTCCAGGGCCGGTGCTTTATCCACTGCGCCACCTAGCCGCCCCCCCATTGGAGATTTTCTTAACAGAATTATTGGAGTAGTTTGCCGTTTCCTTCTCCATTTTACAGATGAGAAAACTGAGGCAAATACAGTTAAAGTAATTTGTCCAGAGTCAAACAACTAGTATCAAAGTCAGAATTGAACTCAGAAAGATAAGTTTTCTTGACTTCAGACTATCTTAAAAATAATATTATTAATATAAATCTAATGTAATATACATACTATATTATAATGATATTTTTCTATAATATATAACACTTTGAATATATAAATAAATACATACACATATATATAATATATAGATAATTTATGCAATGGATGACACATGACTGACTATATTATGTATTGGAGAAATACAGATAAATGTTTATATTCTATAGGATACTGTGGCTAGTGCAAGACCAGATATGTTAAGAAAGAGTTTAAACTGAGAGTTTAGATACCTTATAATGAAAGCTAAATGTAACTATTCCTGAAATGAAATTTCCACTCTTTCTGCTGTATATTGAGTTTCTGTCTAAGTAGTCTCCTTCTATATAAGGCCATTCAATCTCCCTATTCTCTCTTAATATTTCTATTGATGTCATATTTTTCATAAAGCATTCTTTGTTCATATTAATAGCCAGCATTTATATGGCCTTTAAGGTTTGCAAAATATTTTATAAATATTGTTTTATTTGATCATCACAAAAAACCTTGGAGATGCATGCTGTCTTCATCCTGATTTTATAGATGAGGAAACTGAGAAAAGACAGGTTAAATGACTTGTGGAGGGTCTCCAGCTAGTAAGTATTTGAGACTGAAAGACCTTAGATCTTCCTGAATTCAAATCTAGTGCTCTATACATTGTCCTACTTAGAAAATTTTTAGGTTTTCTTTGTTTTGTTCTATTTTTTCCAGATTCTACAGAAACAATTTTAAGACTGACAATCATGTCTATTAATTTCCACTGCAGTTCCCAGTAGTGATCTGCATGAATGACTTTTCTTAATTGCACTGTGACTCTCTTCATACAGTGAATTTTAACTAATGCAATAAACAGAGGCATGGACCCAGGGAAAGGGGTGCTTTTTGTTATAATGTAATACAAAAGACAGGATTTATTTTTTGGTTGCCAGCAATACCAAAAATCTGTCTGTTGGGAGTAACATGAATAGGGTTGATGACTCAGGCTTTTGGCCATATATTGACTATATAATTTGATCTATTTCTGAAATTGGAAAAATCATACAGCTGATGCAAGCTTCTTTCTAGTTTCTTGCAAGATTAGTTGTTCAAATGTATTGACTTATTGAATTTTGTTTTTATTTTCCCCCTGTTGGGTTTGTTTGTTTCTTTTTCATCTTTTTTTTTAAAGACAGGGTAGATGTAATTTTTGTCATAGATGAAATAATCAGCAGTATTTAGTCTATACTTTTAATGTGTGAGGCTTTGTGTAAAAAGTGGAATAAGAACCAGACACAATCACTTGAGATGCTTTCCAAGAACTTATATTCTACTTGTGAAAAAAAACAAAATTTACAAATATGATGTCAAAAATATGGTGCAAGACATTATTATTAAAGATTTTATTTGAGTTTTACAATTTTCCCCCCAAACTTACTTCCCTCCCCCCCACGGAAAGCAATCTGTCAGTCTTTACTTTGTTTCCATGTTGTACATTGATCCAAATTGAGTGTGATGAGAGAGAAATCATATCCTTAAGGAGGAAACAAAAAGTCTTAGAGATAACAAAATCAGACAATAAGATATCTGTTTTTTTTTTCTAAATTAAAGGGAATAGTCCTTGAACTTTGTTCAAATTCCATGGCTCTTTATCTGGATACAGATGGTATTCTCCATTGCAGACAGCCCAAAACTGACCCTGATTGTTGCACTGATGGAATGAGCAAGTCCATCAAAGTTCCTCATCACCCCCATGTTGCTGTTAGGGTGTACAGTGTTTTTCTGGTTCTGCTCATCTCACTCAGTATCAGTTCATGCAAACCCTTCCAGGATTCCCTGAATTCCCATCCCTCCTGGTTTCTAATAGAACAATAGTGTTCCATGACATACATATACCACAGTTTGCTAAGCTATTCCCCAACTGAAGGACATTTACTTGATTTCCAATTCTTTGGTGCAAGACATTATTTAAGGAAGTACAAAGGATATCCTGGTTCTATTTCTCAGCCTTTAGTTATGATGGTGCCAACATTCAGAGGCAGGTGATTCCACAGAGTTTTCCTTAACTACAGCTCTTTTCTATCTCCATTAAATCATATTACCTTGGCCCTTTTCCCCTTAAGGGAAAGGTGGTTCCTGGGTAACATCTTTTTAATTATACATATATATATATATATATATATATATATATATATATATATATATATATATATATTGCCACTAAGAGCACTTTGTGTTAAGGGATGGTCAATATGATTGTCATGAGATAGGCCATGGGTGATTATTTTTTTTTTGAGGTTTTTTGCAAGGCAATGGAGTTAAGTGACTTGCCCAAGGCCACACAGCTAGGTAATTATTAAGTGTCTGAGGCCAGATTTAAATTCAGGTACTCCTGATTCTAGGGCTAGTACTCTATCCACTATGCCACCTAGCAGCCCCCTGGCCATGGGTTCTTAATGAAAAAGAAATGACCTTTAGACCCTTCCCAAGAAGATATGAACAGAAGTGCAAATTAGGGTCTGCTCATCATCGTTCAGCTATTTGTCAGTCGTGTCTGACTATTCATGACCCATCTGGGATTTTCATGGCAAAGATACTGGAATAGTTTCTAATTCATTTCTTCAATTTATTTTAAAGATGAGGAAAGAGAGGCAAATAGAGTTAAGTGACTTGCTCAGGATCACACAGTTTCTGTGTCTGAAGCCACATTTGAACTCAGGTCTTCCTGATTCCTGGCTGCTTTATTATACTACCTGGATGTTCCTCTAATATCTATGATCATAGAATTTAAGTTAGAAAGAACCAATTCTCTCCTTTTATAGGAAGGATCAGGAAAGAAAAGCATCATGCCTATGGCCACCCAATAAACATATGTCTTTCTTTTCCTCTTAATGTCCCAATTTTTTTAAACATTATTTCCCCAACCACATGCAATTCTAAGTAATTTTTTGGTAAGAGTTTGAATGCCATATTTTTCTCTCTCCCTTTCCCTTGATAGTAAGTAATCTGATATAGCTCATACATGCATAACCAAACTAAACATATTTCCATATTAGTCTTGTCATGAAAGAAGAATCAGAATGAAAGGGTAAAAAAAAAATCACAAGAGGGGAAAAAACCAAAACATAAATCAAATTTCAAAAATTAAAAATAGTATTTTTGGTTTGCATTCATATGCCATAGTTCCCTCTCTGGTAGATAGCATTCTTCATCACAAGTCCTCTAAGATTGTCCTCGATCATTGTGCTACTGAGAAGAGCTAAGTCCATCATTGTTGTTCATCATAAAATTAAACACTGATTTTTTTTTTTAGGTTTTTTGGCAAGGCAATGGGGTTAAGTGTCTTGCCCAAGGCCACACAACTAGGTAATTACTAAGTGTGAGGCTGGATTTGAACTCGGGTACTCCTGACTAGAGGCTTGTGCTCTATCTTCTGTGCCACCTAGCTGCCCCTTAAACATTGATCTTATGACCTTAGTCACTCCATTAATCATTCAAGAGCTCATTAGTGTAATAAGGACTTCACCTTCCTATGGTAGTTGACAATATGAGAGAACCTTTATTTATTGGGCCATATTCAAAGCTGTTTTGTGGGGTTTGCCTTGTATTAGTCATATAACTATTCCTTTGTGGAGGATAAAAATATGACTTACCAACCAGAGGAGAAAGAAGAATTATTTGGAGAGGGCAATAATAACAATATTCACTCCATGTGCAAATAAGATTGTCAATCATTTTAGGAGAATGGGAGGAAAGGCAAAAGTAGTTGTTGGGGGCTATCACTGTGATCAAGGCAATGATGAATATTAGAAGATCAAAAACAGCAGAAATCTTATGTCCATCTATCTTAGCAGAACTGTGTTAGGTAGCATTGTGTTCAAAGGAAATAGCTTTTGGACAGGTCTTTGAGGAATCTGCTGGGAATGGGATGAGGGGGGATGGAAGAGAGAAGAAAAGGTCAGATGGATCAGTCATTGATTAGCTGATGTTGTTTGTCCTTCAGTCTTGAAGAGGACCATGACCTCAGAGAAGTGACACCTTGACATACAAGTGAATTTATTTAAGTGAGGGAAGATCATACAAATCACCAGCTTCACTTTCTGCTCAGGACCCAACTGATCAACCAGTCTGTAGTGAAATCATGACAAAATCCTAGAAAAAGGACTTAGATTCCAGCAAATCTTTTTCTCTCTTTGCTTAGGAGTGGTCTCTCCTATGTATTTCCCTCCTCCTGCTTCTTACCAAACTGTATGTGCATTCAAATGAGAGAGAATTGGTGGATTTGTGGTAGCTTCCTTCAAACATTTAAAGGGTTGTCTGCTTGAACTCAGAGAACAGAATCAGAAGCCTTGCCTGGAAGTGTCAGATTGACTTTTTTTTTTTTTAGGTTTTTGTAAGGCAAATGGGGTTAAGTGCTTGCCCACGGCCACACAGCTAGGCAATTATTAAGTGTCTGAGGCCGGATTTGAACCCAGGTACTACCTGACTCCAAGGCCGGTGCTTTATCCACTGTGCCACCTAGCCGCCCCACACTACACCACCTGGCCGCCCCCAGATTGACTTTTGAAAAAAAAAAGAGCTTATCTTAACTATAACTGGAAAAATACATTTTTTAATTAATTGGAAAAAAAGAAAAAGAAAAAGAAAAACCTGGAGACCCTTATATGAACTGATCATGAGTGAAGTAAGCAGAAGTAAGAGAACATTCTACACACTAACAATAATATTGTGTGATGATCAACTATGATAGACTTTGTTCTCTCCATAATCCAGTGATCAAAGACAATCCTAAAAGACCTGTGATGGAAAATGCC
This sequence comes from Macrotis lagotis, assembly GCF_037893015.1. Taxonomy (NCBI): domain Eukaryota; kingdom Metazoa; phylum Chordata; class Mammalia; order Peramelemorphia; family Peramelidae; genus Macrotis; species Macrotis lagotis. The sequence continues at coordinate 296,480,952 of NC_133659.1, forward strand.
ATTCACACCTAGAGAGAGAACTTTGGAGTCTGAATGCAGAGCAAAGCAATCTATGTTCACTTTTTTTTAAATTTGTTTTTTGTTTGTTTATCCTTTCTCATGGTGTTTCCCTTTTATTCTCATTCTTCTTTCACAGCATGACTATTATGATTGTGCATTTATACCCTACATAACATAACTTGCTATCTTGGGGAAGGCTCAGTGTTGGAAAGGAGAAAAAAAGTTTAAAAGTGAATGTTGAAAGCTATTTTTACATACAATTGGATAAAGAAAATAAAGCAAAAAATACTTCCAAAATCATTGAGTGGACTACCTCTGAAGGTAGATATTTTTCCATACCTGGAAGACTTCATTGTTGGTATGAAATTTATTCCTTTTCAAGGATTGACTGAATCTGATGAACTCTGAGGTCTTTTCTAACTCTGATATGCTATCATTCTAGATAAATATTGATTAGTTTCTAGAAAATGGTCTTACCTACAGACTTACCTCAATTCCAGTAATATCAAGGCTGGTATTTTGAAGAAGAGAGGGGAAAAAACAATAATATAGGGTGTTTCAACAAGACAGACAGATAGTGATGTGAATTAGAAATAGGAACTATTTCATTTCATTGTTTTAGGGAGCTATCATAAAGGAATGCATTCTATCAAAGCTGACCAGCAGCTTCCTTGCACCTTATAATTCCTGCTAGTGCCAAAGACTAGGGTCATTCCTCCAAAAGTCTAGCAGAAATCTATCTGTCTATTACAAATATACTGCCTTCTCACATGTAGCACAGTTAAAAATCTTATTGTTATTTTAAAGAATACATTAGCTATAACAGTTCATCCTTCTATCTTGAAGAACAGTGATGGCAGGAAATGATCACTCTTTTCTTAAGCCTGGAATTAGATATTTATTGAACAAGGAATGAATATTTGAAATTTTTGAAAGATTTCTTCTCTAAGATGTCTGTTGATTTTGTGGTTTTTAATCATAATGCTAGTGTAAGGAAGCACCAATATTGGTTTTAAAAAATGAATAAATGGAATGCATTTTATTTTCCTTCCCTCTTTTCCCACAGGTATAATTATTATAACCAAGTTATGTTGCGTAGTTTAATGAATGGAATCTGACTGACCTTGGGGAAAATCAGTTAGCCTCTCTCTAGAACTCAGTTTGTTCAACTATAGAAGAGGGAATTGGGCTAGATGACCTCTGAGGACCCTCTCCATTCTAAATCTATAAAATCACCATTTTGGCTTTGTGATTCCAGGCAAATCCCTTAACCTCACAGTTTCCCAGGCGATAGCCTAGATCTTTAAGGTTCTGTATAGTTGCTGATCTGCTCTGGTAGAGGGAATTTTCTCCAAATCACAAATTCAGACTCTGCCACCCTCTAATAACATTAATAGTAGGGTAAAAATGGCCAAAATCCACACTGAGTGGTGATGGAGAGCCTAGTCTGCTTTCAGAATTAATCAAAGAGACTTGCAGCCCAGATAGCAGAGAGAAGCCAGGCACTGAGCTAAGATCTTTGGTTTTCCTTCATATATACTATGAAACAAACCTCTCAAGAGAAATTTGATTGACAAAACCAGAAAAAGAAGCTCAGAGAAAAGCAATCTACCAACAAGGTCTGTCTCAGGGGATCGTGGGTGTGCCAGGCACAGAAAGTAGAGAGCCAGACCAGGAGCTGCAGACTGAGGACCAACCTAAGATCAACCACAGAAGCTCTGGCTGTGGGAGTGGTAATTTGGGGAGCCCCTGTGGGGCTGGAGGACAAGTTCCAGCACAGAGAGTTAAAGAGTCCAACTGGACATGAATCAACTTGGGGCCCTGAGCTCCATACTTTCAGTGGAGTCCTCTTCCCAGAACAAATACCGTAACAGCCCTTCCACCCCTCCAGGCTCAGGCATGGGCAGCAGAGCTGCCTCAGCTGAATAGGGAGAATAAATCCTTCCCCCCAGGGTACAGCCCACATTGTTCAAGGCTAACAGCATATAGCTACATCCCTCACCTCCTTCAGACCAAGGGAGAGGTCCTCCAATAAAGATCACAGGAACTCCAGAAAAAGCAACCAGTACCTTCTACTGTCCAACCCACTTGGAGTAACTAAACCCAGTGAGAAAAGCCTCTAGCCATCTCTACTGGCCAACCCACTTGGAGTTACTAAAAGCAGTGAGTAAAACCTCTAGGGCTTTCAAAACCAAACCTCTGTGAACCAGCCTCTCCCCCCAACATAAGATCCAAGAAAAATGAAGAAAGGACAAAGGAAAGGAGGGTCCATTGAAAACTACCTAGAACTAGAAGGCTCTCAGACAGATCTAGAACTTCTGAGGAGAATATGATTTGGTCTCTAGCCCAGAAAACTTCCTAGAAGAAATCAGGAAGGAGTTTAAAAAATCAATTGAAAAAATTGGGAAAAGAAACTCAAGAAAAAATTAATACCTTGCAAGAGAAAATTAACATCTCACAACAAGAAAACAAATCATTGCAAAACAAAATTAGGCAAATACAAAAAGAAAATAATTCTCTCAAAATCTAAATTGGACAAATAGAAAACTCCTTAAAAAATGGAAAAGGAGTTGCAAAAGGTAAATGAAGAAAATATTTCTCCAAAAAAAAAAAAGGAGTCTATGGGAGCAAATGACTTCATGAGGCAACAAGAATATGCTAAACAAAGCCAAAAAAATAAAAAAAAGTGAAAAAAGTGAAAGACCTCAACAGCAAAATCACTGACCTTGAGAATAGTACCAGTAGAAACAACTTAAGAATCACTGGGCTTCTTAAAAATATTGAAGAGAAAATCCTGGACTCAACATTACAGGATTTAGTGGTGGAAAACTGCCCTGGTGTCATGGAACCAGAGGGCAAAATAGTTATTGAAAGAATACATAAATCCCCTCCAGAAAGTGATCCCAAAATGAAAACACCAAAGGAATATTGTGGTCAAATTCCAGAACTACAGATAAAAGAGAAAATCCCACAAGCAGCCAGAAAGAAATGTTTGATACCAAGGAGCCACAGTAAGGATTATACAGGGATCAAAGGGCCTGGAATGAGATATTCCAAAGAGCAAGGGAGCTTGGAATGCTGTGAAAAATCCACTATCTAGCAAAACTGAACCTTTGTTTCCAGGGGAAAAGATGGTCATTTAAGGAAATTGGAGACTTACAACATTTTCTGATGAAAAGACCAGAGCTAAATAGAAAATTTGGACTTCAAACAGGAGACTCAAGTGACACATGAAAAGACACAAAAAGGGTAAAGAAAAAAGAAACTACTATCCAATATGATGAAACTGGCTATATCCCCAACCTGGGAGAAAGATTCTCCTAACTCTCAAGAATTGTATCTATTAGAAAGCATAAACATAGCCAGAAGTGATGGAAACTCATGACTTATTTATGATTCTGATAGAATGATTTAAAATATCTCCTTAAAAGTGGGGGGCAGTAAGGAGACAGGAGGATTGAGGAGATTGAATGGGGTGAATCACATTACATAAAGAATTACAAAGAACCTATTGCAATAAAGGGGAAGAAAAGGGGAGGTGAGAACCACCTGAATCTTACTCTCATCAGATTTGGCTTAAAGTCAATACATACACTCAGTTAAGTTGAGAAACTTATCTTACCTTTCAATTATTAAAAGGGGAAAGGGGGAAGAAAAGAGGATCTAACAGAAGGAAGCAGAGGAAAGGGGAAAGAAAGGGGAGGGAGTTGGATCAAGAGGGCAAAGATACTGAAGGTAGTGGTATTCAGAAACAAAATACTGGGTAATATGGATAAAGTGGAAAAAGGGGGAAAGTATAAATAGAGGGAAGATAACATGGAGGGCAATAAAGAGTTAGTAATTATAACTTTGAATGTGAATGGGATGAACTCTCCCATAAAACATAAGAGAATACCAGTGTGGATTAAAATTAGAATCCTACAATATGCTGCTTACAAGACTCTCATTTGAAGCAGAGAGATACATATAGTGTAAAAGTAAAAGGCTGGAGCAAAATATATTTTGCTTTAGCTGAAGTGAAAAAAAGCAGGGGTAGCAATCCTTATCTTAGACAAAGCAGCTGCAAAAAATGATCTCTTTTTAAAAGAGATAAAGAAGGGAACTATATCCTCCTAAAAGGTACCATAGATAATGAAGCAATTTCAATACTAAATATGTATGCACCGAGTAGAATAGCATCCAAATTCTTAGAGGAGAAGTTGGAATGAGTTACAGGAAAACAATAGACAGCAAACTCTACTGGTGGGAGACCTCAACCTCCTGCTCTCAGATTTAGAAAAATCTAACCATAAAATAAACAAGAAGGAAGCTAAGGAGGTAAATAGAATGTTAGAAAATGTAGATATGATAGACCTTTGGAGAAAGTTGAATGAGGATAAAAAGGAATATACTTTTTTTCCTGAAGTACCTGACACAAAAAAATTGACTATGTACTAGAGCATAAAAACCTACCGATTAAATGCAGAAAAAGCAGAAATAGTGAATACATCCTTCTTATATTTTAATGCAATAAAAATCACATGCAACAATGTTCCAGGGAGAGATAGACTTAAAACTAATTGGAAAGTAACTTCATTTTAAAGAATAAGTGGATCAAAGAACAAACTATAGAGAGAAATAATGATTTCATCTTAGATAATGACAATAATAAAACAACATATCAAAACATATGGGATACAGCCAAGGTAGTTATCAGGGGATGTATTTTATCTTTAAATGCTTACATGAATAAATTGGAGAAAGAGAGGAAATTAATGAACTAAACATGCAACTAAAATAATGAAAGAAAGAATTAAAAACCCCAATTAAATACTAAATTAGAAATTCTAAACATTAAAGGAGAAATTAATAAAACCGAAAGCCAGAAAAATATTGAATAAATAAAACCAAGAGTTGGTTTTCTGAAAAAAAAAAACAATAAAATTGATAATCCTGTAGTTAATTTGATTTTAAAAAAAGAAAGTAGAAAAACAAATTTCAAGTATCATAAATGAAAAAAGGTGAAATCACGACCAATGAGGAGGAAATTAAAGTAACAATTTGGGATTATTTTTGCCAACTGTATGCTAATAAATTTGATAATCTAAGTGAAATGAATGAATATTTATAAAAAATATGTTACCCAGGTTAAATGAAGAGGAAATTAAACACTAAATAACCTTATCTCAGAAAAAGAAATTCAATAAGCCATTATTTGAACTCCCTAAGAAAAAATCTCCAGGACCAGACAGATGCATAAGTAAATTCTCTTAAACATTTTAGGAACAAATGGTTCCAATTCTATAGAAATTCTTGGGCAAAATAGGTGAGGACGGAGCTCTGCCTGACTCATTCTATGACATCAATGTGGTGTTGATACCCAAACTAGGAAGAGTCAAAACAGAGAAATAAAATTATAGACCTATCTTCCTAATGAATATAGATATAAAAAAATCTTAAATAAAATCTTAGTAATTCAATTAGAGCAAGTTATCATTAAGGTAATACACTATATCTAAACAGGATTTATCCCATGAATGTAGGGTTGGTTCAATATTAGGAAAACTGTTAGTTTAACTATATTAACAAATCTATCAGAAATCATATGATTATGTCATTAGGTGCTGAAAAAATACAACACCCATTCCTACTGAAAACACTAGAGAGCCTGGGAATAAAAGGACTATTTTCTAGAATGATAAGCAGTATCTATTTGAAACCATCAGCAAGCATTATATGCAATGGGGATAAGTTAGAGGTATTCCTAATAAGCTCAGGTGTGAAACAAGGATGCTCACTATCAGTATTGTGTTAGAAATGTTAGCTTCAGCAATAAGAGAAGAAAAAGGAATTGAAGGAATTCGAATTGGGAAGGAAAAAACAAAACTTCTCTTTGCAGAAGACATGATGGTATATCTACAGAATCCTAAAAATAATCTAAAAAAACACTAGAAACAATTTTCAACTTTAGCAAAGTTGCAGGATGTAAAATAAATCCTCAGATATCCTCAGTATTTCTATATATTAGTAGGAAGATAGCAGCAAGAGCTAGAAAGAGAAATCTCATTCAAAGTAACTTCAAACAATATAAAATACTTGGGAGTCTACCTGCAAAACAGACTCAGAAACTCTATGAAAACAATTACAAAACACTTCTCTCACAAATAAAATCAGATTTAAAAAGCTGGGCAAATATCAACTGTTCATAGCTAGGTCAATCTAATATAATAAAAATGACAATTCTACCTAAATTAAACTACTTATTTAATGCTCTACCAATCAAAATTAATGTTAGGAAAAAGTGCAAATAAATTCATATGGAGAAATAAAAAGTCAAGAATTTCCAGGAATTTAAAGAAAAAAGTGGGAAAGAAGGTGGCTTAGCCCTACCAGATCTAAAATTATATTATAAAGCATCAGTCATCAAAACTGTCTGGTATTGTCTAAGAAATAGCCAATAGTAAGGGAGGCTAGGTGGTGTAGTGGATAAAGCACCGGCCTTGGAGTCAGGAGTACCTGGGTTCAAATCCAGTCTCAGACACTTAATAATGACCTAGCTGTGTGGCCTTGGGCAAGCCATTTAACCCCATTTGCCTTGCAAAAAACAAAAAAAACAATAAAAATAAAGAAATCGCCAATAGTGGTGGAACAGTGGAATAGACTAGCTGCAAAAGAGAGAGCAGGAAATGATTATAGCAATCTGCCGTTTGATAAACTCAAAGAGTCCAGCTTCTAGGATAAAAACCCTCTCTTCAATAAAAACTGTTGGTAAAATTGGAAGTTAGTATGGCTGGGGAGCAGTTGCCCCCATGGTGGGGGGAGGGACAAGTTCAGTCAGATGGGGAGGGCCTGGGTGGAGGTGACATTAGAACTTGAGAACATATTCAGAGACCTTTTTCACTTCCAATAAATGTGCAATATATGTTTGTAGTTTTTAGATGTAACTTTACAGTTTGATAGCAAATCTTGGTTCAATGTTTATTACAAACTTTGTTAATTTGGTAGTGAAGCTTTTCTTGGTTGTACAGATGTACATTTGTAAACCTTCATGAAATAAATGTAATTTGTTTTACCCTTGGGGGGAGAGAAAATTGCATTTTAAGTATATATTCAAATCCCCAGCCCTATTGCCCTGACGTACAGTGTTGTATAAGGTAAATTTATTTCTCTAAATCAAGAGTGAGTTTTTAAAAAATTAACTTCATTTGGTTTCAGAAATCTGAATCAGGTTTCTTTTTATCTGTTGTAAGAAATGTCATTTTGTTTTATAACATAGCTGTTGATTCTGTTACTACCGACATTTTGAGAACTGGATTGGATTAAACTGAAGTCAGGATATTGTGCTTAGTCAGAAAGATCTGGACTGAGAAGGCAACTCAGTGTGGAAGCCAAGGCTTTTTTTCATCTTCCTAAATGTAGGGTGATTTCTTTTTTCTTTGTACAGAAGAGTCCTGTATTTTAGAATAGCCTACCAAGTAAGAATCAATCTGTAAAATACCCTTGTTTTCTCTGGATATTGGACATCGTAACAGTAACATGAAGATGATGTACATTTACAAGAGGCTTTATGTGCATTTTCCCAAGGAGCTTTTTAAGGCAAAATTGTGGCCCATATGTGTATAATTAAAGTCATTATTAATCCTTAAAAAAAAAAGAAGTTAGTATGGCAGAAATTTAGATTAGGCCAAATCTCACACCCTATACCAAGATAAGATCAAAATGGGTACAGGATTTACACATAAAAGACAATATTATAAGCAAACTGGAAGGAATAGTTTACCTGTCAGATCTATGGAAAGGGAAACAGTTTATGACCAAAGAAGGGATGGAGAGCATAATAATTAAAAACAAACTAGATAGTTTTGATTACATTAAATTAAAAAGCTTTTGCACAGACAAAACCACTGTAACCAAGATCAAAAGAAATATAATAAATTGAGAAACAATTTTTATAACTACCATTTCTAACAAAGGAATCATTTCTAAAATATACAGAGAGCTGAGTCAAATTTACAAAGAAAAAAGCCATTTCCTAATTGACAAATGGTCAAAGGATATGCAGAGGCAATTTACAAATAAGGAAATCAAAGCTATCCATAGTTATATAAACAATTTCTCTAAATGATTACTGATAGAAATGCAAATTAAAGCATGTCTGAGCTACTACCTCATACCTTTCAGATTGGCCAATATGACCAGAAAGGACAATGATCAATGTTGGAAGGGATGTGAGAAAACTGGGTGGAGCTGTGAACTCATCCAACCTTTCTGGAGAGCAATTTGAAATTATGCCCAAAGGGCAACAAAAATGTGCATACTTTTTGATCCAGCAATACCACTACTGGGTCTATACACTGAAGAGATCATGAAAAAGAATAAAAATATAAAAATATTCATTGCAGCTCTGTGGTGGCAAAGAATTGGAAATTGAGTGAATGTCCATCATTTGGGGAATGGCTGAACAAATTGTGGTATATGTATGTTATGGAATACTACTGTTCTATTGGAAACCAGGAGGGATAGTAATTCAGAGAAACCTGGAAGGATTTGCATGAGCTGATGCTGAGTGAGATGAGTAGAACCAGAAGAACCTTGTACACCCAAACAGCAACATGGGGGTGATGATCAACCTTGATTGACTTGCTCATTTCATCAGTGCAACAGTCAGGGACAGTTTTAGGATATTTGTGATGGAGAATACCATCTGTATCCAAAGAAAGAATTGTGGAGTTTAAACAAAGACCAAAGACCTTTAATTCTTTTTAAAAAAGATAACATTATGTAAGTTTGCTATCTCTTCTAGTTTATTTTGTCCTTAAGGATATGATTTCTCTTTCAACACATTCAATTTTGATCAATGTATAGCATGGAAACAATATAAAGACTATCAGACAGCCTTCTGTGGAGGGTGGGAGGAGAGAAGTGGGTTTGGGGGGAAACTGTAAAATTTAAAAAAACAATGAAAAAATTAATCGAAGACTTCATTAAAAGAAGATAGATAGATAGATAGATAGATAGATAGATAGATAGATAGATAGATAAAAAGAAACACTCAAGACTTGCAAAATCCTTTGCAGAAATTTGGAAAACGAGAGTTGAGAGGATCAACAGCCACTATCCAATCCAACCCATACATATGAAAAATGCTTCTTCAGACTTTGCTTATGTCATCAAGGAATGGACACCTGTAGAGTTGTATTCTCTGTCTCTGACTTACTCCATCTCTCTTTACTCTTTCACTTTTTTTCACTTTGATTTTCCATCTTTTCCCTTTTGGTTCTGCCTTGCTATCTTTGTCCCTCTCTGTTTAAGTCACTCTATCTCTGCCTCTCTCTAAATCTGTGTCCTCTCCACCCGAGTATGAGTGGATTATAATTCCAAATGCAATGAAGCATATAAGATATGGGATTAAATTTGGAGATCTGGATTCAAATCCTACCTCTGACACTCACTATGTAAAATTTGGAAGTCAGATGATTCTCTTTGTTTCCCTTTTCTCATCTGTAATTTGAGGGAATTGTGCAGATGATATCAAAAGTTCTTTCTTATTTTATATCTATAAACTATGAAATATATTCACAAAAATCTTATTTGTCCTTGATTCATCCTATCCCTAACTGTTCTCAATATTAAGTGAAATTTAGGCAAGCTCAATAGTAGTTTGATATTATTGATTAGTATTAGAAGCAAAGTATGAATCTTACTTAATTCTAAGCTTAGAATTCATGAGCTTTATATAAATATATATATATATCCACATGTATGTATATAATATGCATGAGTGTTTATGTATATTTTTCAGTATATGGTTTCCTTCAAAATCCTCTATATGTTATATTGTTATGAGAACGGGTCCACAGATTTCTCTAGATTGTCAACAGAGTCTATGATACACCGAAAATTAAGTACCCCAATTTTGTCAGTAGAGCCATGATTTCATCAATACAGGTATTCTTTCTACTCTAAGGACTTTTGGTTCATCCATAATGTCTCATCTTGGATGACTCTTGTCCATAAATTTTCAAAAATTCAAAAGTTCAAAATGTGTTAATAGTTTTGGATCATTAGTTTAGTCTGGAACATTTCCATGAATAATTTAACCTTGCCCTCTCATTCTGCAGACAAGGAAAATGAGACATAGAGGGATTAAGTGACTTTCCCTAGGTTATACAAGCAATGAATGACAGGGAACAGAACTGGCATTCAAAACCTGGAACTTCTATCTCCAAATCGTAAAATTAATTTAAAAATATATAATTGCACATCTGTAAATTTAACAAGAGAAAAAAATATAGTATCTCTGCCAAGAAAGCCCCAAATGGGATCACAAAGCGTTGAACATGACTGAAACAACTGGACCAACTCTGTTATCTCTCATTTTTGCTACATGTCCATTCAGCAAATTGGGGGGGGGGATGGGGGATCAGTCATTCAGATCCTTAATATTGTCTTATTGACTATTCTTTGTATATCATTGCAAATAATCTTTGTACACCTTTGGTCACATTCTATGATTGTCACAATCTTATCGATTCCTATAATCTATCTTTTCTTTGCCCTTTGGGTGAGATTCAATGTAACTCAACATCAAGGTATAATTCTTAGTCATAGAGCATCCCTTAAAGAATAGTGATGCTTCTACCCACTTTATTCTGCATCACTTCATACAAATCTTCCCAATAGTTTAATGATATTCCATTATAATTATATATTATACATTCAGTCATTCTTTTACAGATGTGAAACCTCTGTTTCTAGTTCTTTGCCCCTACAAAAAACAGGGCCTTCAAGTATTTTAGCAACACAGATCTGTTTCCTTTTTCTTTGTTCTCTTTCAGATCCATATATTACTGGTTAAAAGGATATGTATGGTTTAGTCACTGGGGATATAGTTTCAGATTGCTTTCCAGAATGTGAATATACCAATTCACAGTTCCACCAGTCAGGAGAACAGTTTATTTTACAAAAAAACATCATAAAAATGACATAAGAAATCTTATCAACACAAAGAATGACCTTGATTCCAAAAGACCCAAGATGAAACATACTCACCTCCTTACAGAGAAGTGATAAACTCAGGATATGAAATGAGTCACATTTGGAGTTTTTTGGTTTATTTGTTTATATTTGTCATGGCCATTGTGGATATTTCTTTTCCCTTACTATCAATATTTATTACAAAGTTGTTTTTTTTGTCAATAAAACAATAGGGGGAGGAGGGAGATATGATAGATGTTTATAATTTTATAAATACAAATTAAGTTGAAAGGAGAGGATATCAGCATTTTAAAAATTGAATTTAAAAAAATTATAAAGCAATTTGCAATCATTGTAAAAGCCACATGATTTCCTAAATGTGCTCTCTCTCTGTTCAATCCTGAGTGTAGATTATTGTCCATCTAGGTTACCTGCCCAAGATATTTATATTAATGGATTAACTAGATGGAAAGTATTAAGGGCCATTTGGATTTTTACCTGTTAAGTGGGTGGTCATAGCCAAATACTTTATCTAGTAATTGCTTGCCTGCTGATCATAAATCTTTGTGTATTCAGCAAGACTGGTCCTTGAAAAGTAGACAGAATCTATAACTGAAGCTATAATCAAAACCTTTCCATCTAAATAGAAGCTGCTAGATAAATAATTAACTTTAATATTGAATTAACATGGTTAAAAAAACAAATATTATTGATCACCTCTCTCATGGACATAGCCATGTGGAACAACACAATTCCTTTAAAAATACCATAAATGTGATCTAATAATAAAGGTGTTATCCTTGCCCCTATGATCATATGACTCAACCCTAAAAATTTGTATAATAACATTTCAAAAGGAAATAAGACTCCTTTAAAATATTACCTTATTCACTTGATTTCCTTGAGAAATTTTGATTAGAAGGACTTAACTCTGATTAGCAGTTAGCTCAATGATTTTTACATGAGGATATTTGAGTCTTCCAAGTCACAAGCAAGTCCTTCCAAGTACTAAAAAGGGGTTTATAGGTCCCAGGATGTGTAAGAAATACAAAAGTATTTTTTTAACCTCTGTACACTTAAAGAAGATGGTTGAAAAATAATGGAAAAGCTGATGCATTAAGCATAACCAGATTTAAAAGCAAAAAATAAGTATTTGGCATCTAATTATAACTGTCAGTTTTATTATATTATGTCAATCTATTGCCTTGGATGAGAAGAAAGAGAGATATGGTTTTTGAGTTTTGGAAACAGAAGGCTGCAAACAATTTATCATGAATAACTGTGTTGCTTGGGTTTAGCTGTGATAAAATGTTTCACATAGCTATGCGTTTTATGTATGTGTGTGTGTGTTTTTTATGACAGAGACAGAGGGACAAAGAAAGAATGCAGAAGGGAAAGAAATTAGAAAAGAAAGATAAAGAATGACATTTCCTCTCATCTGTTTCCCCAACTCCTGCTCACTTGCCAGAGATAGTAGAAACAGTGAGCCCCAAACCAGAGATTTACTTTCCTGTTCCTGATATGGTCTCTGGATAGCATGGCTGTTATTATTTGTCCTTCATTCTCAAAGAAGATGCTGACATCAGGGAGGTGATACCATGACATGCAAGTGAATTGGATTTAAATGAGGTGTGCTGTGTAGTCACCACCCATTTTCCTCTGGATCCCTCTGAGTCCAGTGGCCAGAAATGGATCAGGATGCTGCCAAAATTTTCTAATTTCTAAAACAGAAAGCTGGGAAAAAATCTTCACAACTAGAAGTTCTGAAAAGTTCTCATTTCTAAAATATATAGAGAATTTCATCAAATTTATTAGGTTACAAGTCATTCCCCAATTGATAAATGGTCAAAAGATAGGAACAGACTTTTTCCATTAAATGAAGAAATTTAATCATATGAAAAAAATATCTAAATTACTATTGATTAGAGAAGTACAAATTAAAACAACAATGAGGTATCACCTCACACTTATCAGATTAGCCAACATGAGAAAAAGGGAAAATGATCAATATTGGAGAGATTGTGGGAGGATTGGGACTGGTGGAGTTATGAATGGATCCAACCATTCTGGAGAACAATATGGAACTATGCCCAAAGAGCAATAAAACTGCTCATATCCTTTGACCTAGCAATGCCAATATCCAGAAGAAATTATAAAAAATGAGAAAAGTCCTATATGTTACAAAATATTCATAGCAGCTCTTTTTGTAGTGGCAAAGAATTGGAAATTGAGGGGATGCCCATCAATTGGGGAATGGCTGAACTAGTTATGGTATATGAATACTATGGAATCCAATTGTTCTATGAGAAACCATAAATGGTCAGACTCTAGAGATGTATGGAATGACTTATGAGATCTGATGCTGAGTGAAGGGGAGCAGAACCAAGAGAACAACGTACACATCAACAACAACATTGTGAGATGAACAACCTTGATGGAAGCAGCTCTTCTCGGCAATCCAGAGAGCTATATTTGACTGGCTATAGACTATATTCCCCATCCAGAGGAAGAAAAACAAACTAAAAAAATAAAACACACAGGAAAAAACCCTTCCTAATCTGATGAACACTTGATAAAAATTATCTCTTATGTATCTCTCTCCTTTAATCCTGATTCCTCATGCCAAAAATTACTTATTTGTAAACAAGTTTATCTATATATATATATATGTATATATATATATATATATGTATGTATGTATGTATGATACTAACCTGACTGTTCCCTGCTGAGGGGAGAGAGGGAAGGAAGGATGAAGGGAAATTTTGTAGCTTGGAAATATTCATGGGAATATGGATGAAAATAAACTAATTAATTAAAAAATAGATCAGGATGTTTGAATACTGAATAGAATATATTCAAACATACAGATTACATGGGACCAAAGAATAAATTCTTAGTTTCTAAATTCTGGAAACCCTTTTCTCCCTTCTTAGAGTCCTTGTGAATTTTCACTTAGATGTAGTTCTCTGCTGGGCTGCCATAAATTCTCAGGATGTTCAGATTATTGTCTCAATTACCTTGAGATTTACTGGCTAGATTTCTTTCTTATGGCCCATACCTTAAACCCAAATCCTGCTGGCTCCTCCTGATTGGCCAAAAATAAGTCCCAGACCAATCCTTGTTTGGTCATTGTTTGGGCCATGATTGGCTCAGAGTGAGTGTAAATAGCAGTTTTATATTTCTGGCCAGAAATCCTGAGAGTCTTCTCCCAGAATGATTTTTTTTAAACTAGGTAAAAGAAGTCATTCTTTGTCTCATTTTTTATTTAGCCTTAATCACTGAAAGGATGTTGCCTCAGTCAAATGGAGTCCTGGGTAAGACCTTAACTTAAAGGTCAAGTTCTTCCATCCCACTGCACCACTGCATCCAGAACCATGTCCACTCATCCTAATATATATATATATATATATATATATATATATATATATATATATATATATATATATGTATATATATGTATATGTATATGTATATATATATATTATATATATGTAATATATATTTTACATATAATATATATTACGTATATATAATTTATCTTGCCACTGGACTGAGAAAACTCTGAAGAGAGTAAGGATGGTAATTTCATACAGCCCTGCCTCCCTTCAGTCCAATTCACTTTCAAGTCATGGCATCACCTTCCTGATTACATGGCCCTCTTCTAGAACAAAGAACAAATAATAGTCTCTATTACTATCATAGATATTGCCATCATATACTGCTTCTGAAAACACTATTACTGACAGCAATGGCATGTTAGTTTGAAAAATCATCCTTCTGAAATTCACAGTTATTCTCTGGTCTTTGGGTGAGTGGGTGAAATCCACTTCCCTCTCCACCCTACCTCCTAAATCTTGCTGGTCTCTAAGTGACCATTTCCTCTAGATGTTCTGGAAACGTAAATGTCTGTCTACTTAAATTTCTTTTTCTGATATGTGTATATATATATATATATATAAATTCAGAAATGTGTCTAGTTCTAGTTCTTTTTACCCTCTATAGCAACATCTGATTTCATCCAGTAGTTTGAATCATTATTCAATCCTCTTAAACTCCTAAAAGACTTGTTTGCATAGAATAGATTGCTCACTGTCTTGGGGAGGGAAGGAAAGGATAGAATTTGGAACTCAATTTTTTTTTGTAAACTTTAAAATTGCTTTTAATAGAGGGATTTTTTGTCAAAGACTTGTTTGTACCTACTTTCCAACTTTGTTAATTGATTCATTATTAGAGAGAAGTTGGGAAAAGAGGAGGGAGAGAAGAAAATAGGAAAGAAAGGAAACTAGAAAGGGAAAAAAGGGGGGGAATAGGAAGGAGAGGAAAAAAAACCCTAGAAAAGGAGGAAGCATAAGTACATGTAACCAAGGTCAGAATTTAGATCTAAAAGAAGCTTTCATGACATTCTACTCTTACCTTTTCATTTTACAGATGAGAAAACTGAGAACTTAAATGATGAAGATGGTTGTCCAAGGGCACAAGGAGTAAATTAGCTTAGTAATAGAAGCGGGACTGGGAAGGAAACATTGATCCCTCTTCTTGAAATGGGGAATGAGCATGCACAATGGAGGATAAAGAGTGCTCATTTTGAAGTTAAAGTCATGAATTGGAATTCTAACTTCTATTTATTGTTTTGAGCAAGGGACTTAATCAGTTACCCATAAAGATCTCTTCCAGAACAGGATGTATGATAAAAACATACATGCCCCTTCCCAATTCACTTTCATTTCCATGTGGATTCCATGAAATCAGTACTTCAGGACAAAACTTTTTACTGTTGAAAAGATGCATACAATTGATTTAACATCTTTAGAAGTAGCAGGGAAGAAGAAGCAGCATAAATTTTTTTGTTAGAATATCTTCAGACCACAAAAATTGTTGAGAAAACTGCAAAATAGTATGGCAAAAACTAGTCAGAGACCCACATCTCACACACTATATCAAAATAAGGTCAAAATGGGTATAGGATTGAGACATAAAGAGCAACACCATAGATAAAATAATAGACCAAGAAATATTACATCTATCAGATCTATGGAAAGGAGATAAATTTATGACCAAACAAGAATTAGAGCACATTATAAACTGCAAAATGAATGCTCTGACTATATTAAATTAAAGTTTTTGCACTAATAAAAATCAATGCTACCAAAATTAGAATCAAAGCAGAAACGATCTTCACAACTAGAAGTTCTGATAAAGGTCTCATTTCTAAAATTTATAAGGTTACAAGTCATTCCCCAACTAATAAATGATCTAATAATATGAACAGTTTTCGAATGAAGAAATTAAAGCTATATAATCATTTAAAAATTCTCCAAATCATTATTGATTAGAGAAATGCAAATTAAAACAACAATGAGGTATCATCTCACACTATCAGACTGATCATTTTCCCTTTTTCTCATTTTGACCAATATTTGTGGGAGGATTGGAACATTGATGCATTGTTGGTAGAGTTGTGAATGAATTCACCCTTTCTGGAGAGCGATATGGAACTATGCCCAAAGAGCAATAAAACTGTCCATATCCTTTACACAGCAATTCCAGTTCAAAGGTCTATATCCAGAAGAAATTATAAAAAATGGGAAAATCCTACATGTTCCAAAATATTCATAGCAGCTCTTTTTGTAGTTGCTAAGAATTGGAAATTGAGGGGTTACCCATCAATTGGGGAATGACTAAACAAGTTATGGTACATGAATACCATAGAATACTATTGTTCTCTAAGAAACCATAAATAGTTGGACTCTAGTGAAGCATAGATTGACTTATCTGATGGTGAGTAAAAGGAGTAGAACCAAGAGAACAATGTACACATCAACAACAACATTGTGAGATGAATAACCTTGATGGAAGCAGCTCCTATCAGAATTTCAGAGTTAGGACAACTATATTATTCTAGCTTTGCACAATGTTATCCCCATCCAGAGGAAGAAAAACAAAATAAAACAAAAAAGAAAAACCCAACCCTTCAGAATCTGATGAATACTTTATCAAAATTATCTCTTATGTATCTCTTTCCCTTAATCCTGATTCCCCATTCTGAAATAAATAATCTGTAAACATCTTTATCAAAAATATGTGCTTTCAATGCTAATGTGACTTTGCCTCTGAGGGGAAAGGGTGGGAAGGGAGGATGGGAAGTAATTTTGTAACTTAAAAATATATATGTACATATGGATGAAAATAAATAACAATTAAAATAATTTTAGAAGAATATCTTCAGACCAAATTATTTCTAATTGTCTATCTCCACTGACATGTGAATATAAATTGATGTTGAAATAAATATATGAATGGGGACAGTTACTTAACAATTTTTTTTTAGTGACCCAGGAAACATTTTAGGAAGAAATATTTGGAATGGTTTCCTATTTTGATTAATGCAGGAAGTTTACTTGCCTGACAGTTTTCTATATTAATTAAATAACATCTGGACCATAAAAACAAAAACAACAAAAAAATTCACAATATTATAATAAGCTAAATGTAGATACCAGTTTAGGTATCAAACATATCCTTTTAAAAATCGTACATCACATTGGAGTTTTTAGACTTCACTTTTTATTTGTTCATAGAATTTGAATTATGTTATTATTTGGATATTTCATCAAAATTATTTTTCTGACTTCCTTGGGAAGAAAGAGAGGTAGGTTTTTAATTTAGGTTTAGAAAGGTTTTTTTTATTCTATTTGTTTTTCAGTTCTGTTCTCTCTTTTCCTCTTCCCTCCACTATCCATTGAGAAGGTAGGAAAACAAAACCCATTACTACTATGTATTGTCATACAAGACAAAATTCTGCATTTACCATATCCAAAAGAGAGAAAGAAAAGAAAATATGCTTCACATTCTTAAGTCCATATTTTTTAAGTTTTATTTTCAATCGATGGAATGAATGCTTTTTTTAATTCCATCATTTGAAAGAAACTTCCATCAATTGAAAATAAAAAATAAGTTCTCTCTTTGGAGATTGATGGCATCTTTTATCATAATATCTTTGAAAATGTAACGAGTCACTGAGTTGATTAAGTCTTCAAAGTTGATTATCTTTGTAATATTTTGTTAGTATATTAATTGTCCTCCTGTTTGTACTTATGTTATTCTCCATAAGTTCCTGCAAGTTTTTCCTGAACCATCCCTTTCATCATTTCTTACAGCACAATAGTATTCCATGATATTCATCTACCATAATTTGTTTAGTCATTTCTTGATTTAAGGCATCAGTTTCCAGTTCTTTACCACCACAAAATGAGTTGTTTGAAATATATATATGCATTTGGTATTTTTTCTCATTTTTTGAAATCTTTGGACTTAGCCCTAGTAGTAGTATTATTGCAGGGTCAATGAATATAGACAATTTAATCACAGAAATGGCATAGTTTCAAATTGCTTTCTGCAGTAATTCACTAGTGGGTTAGTTTTTTCTCATTAGTGTTCTTATTTTTCCATTTCCCCCCTCCAACATTTGTTGTTTTTTTTTTTTTGTCATCAGGTCCAATCTGATGGACCATGAAATGGTATTTCATATTTGTTTTAATTTTCATTTCTCTCATTATTGATGAATTAGAGCAGTTTTTAGTCCTTATGGTATTTTAGTATTTAGTATTATTATTTGGTATTAGCTTTGATTTCATTTTCTGAAAATTTTAATTCATACCCTTTGACCATTTATCAAAGGAAAAATTCTTATTTATGACTTAGTTCCTTACATATTTAAGAAATGAAATCCTTTTTCTGAGAAAGTTGCTATACATAATTTCCCCTCAGTTATCTGCCTTTTAATTTTACCTGATTTAGTTTTTGTTTGTACAAAAAGAAGTTAAATATGTTGTAATCAAAATTATCCATTTTATTTCCTATAAACATTTCTATTGCATGGACAAGAACTTTTCCCCTAAACATAGATTTGACAGGTAACTTCTTCCTTGCCCCACTGATTTGCTTATATCAATCTTTGTGTCAAAATCATGTATTCATTTTGAACTTATCTTGGTATATAATATGAGACATTGTTCTATGCCTAATATCTGCCATAAGTTTCCGAACTATTTTCTCAACAGTTTCTTCGCCCAATAGCTGGAATGTTTGAATTTATCAAACAGTTGTCTGCTTTGCTTACTTGCTTCTCAATATTATGTATCTATCTCTTCCACTGATCAATTGGTCAATTTCTTACCAATACTTAATTGTTTTGATTGCAGAGATCTGATATTCCTAGGTTCCTTTTCTTTCCTTTCTTTGATTCTCTTGATCTTGACATTTTCTTCCTTCAAAATGAGTTTTGATATTTTTTTTCTGGCTTTATAAAATAAATTTTCATTAGTTTGATTAGTTTGTTGTAGATGGCTCAGAAGGAATGGGACAGACCCAAACCTGTAATTTATTACTGTGAGCAAGGAACTCCCGGTGTGGAAGCTTCCTTCACTAATATAGACTAGAGACCCCTTTGTAACTTGGAGAATTGTATAGGGGCCTTATGGAAGTCAGTGATTTACTCGCGTCACACATAACTAGTATATGAGGAAGTCTTGAGACCAAATCTCATTGACTCCCAGTCTGACCCCTTCCTCTCTGTCTCTCTCTTTCATGCTGCTTCTCTTATAGTGTCTTGTCCATGATTAAAAATATAACATTTTATTTCCTTTGCATATGAACTTTTATCTGAAAAGGTTATTCTGGTCAACATGTGAAACCTGAAATTCTATTCTTTTTTTTACCTTTATGTTACACGATTTGTGCCAGGAGATTAAAATCATTTCTCACTGTTGCCATGGCAAAAGTGTTTACATGGAAATTCTCAGCAATCAAATTTCTTAGTCAGTGCCCCCTGGAAAGTGATTGGCATGGGTTCTTGGCAAACAGAAAAAAAATATTGATGTGGTTAATTTTGATTGTAGGTAGGTGGGTGTTTGAGGTTCTTTGAAATATGATCACTTTCTGTTTACTTAAAAAATTATCTTTTCCATGGTTCCTTTAGAAAGGTCTTTTTAAATGTCTTTTATTTAGACTGTGGAACTGAATTGATGTGTGTGTGTGTGTGTGTGTGTTTGATTTTGTGTGTTGTATATGTACACACTCTGACACACATTTTTGGGGGGAGAGCAGTCTTTGATTGCATCTGTATAAGAGATACCTGATATGGAAGTTGTTTTTATTGATAGAGATTTTTAACTGACCCTGTTAAAGAGGCCCTAAACACTGAGATTCACTCTGTTTACACAGCAAGGCTCTCTCATCTTTTCTCAAGCCAGCTTTCTATTCTCTATTGTATGTTGCCTCTCATATACATTTTCAATGATATATATATAGATAGATAGATATAGATATAGATTTGTATCATTTTTTAAGCCTAAAAACTAAATAAAAATGACCTTTAAGTTTCATATGTTCCTTCTTCTTTGGTCTTATGTAGTATATTTAGGAAAATGTATGCATTCATTATAATTGCTTAGTTCCCAGTTAGGAAAATTGTTAATATTTAAACCAAGGTTGAGTTCTTTGCTTAATTGTACATTTTCTTTTTTAGTTTCCAGTAAAATTTATTTAGAACAAATAAGGCTAGTGCTGAGTAAAAAAAAAAAAAACAATCCAAATATCAAGGAATCATCATAGATTTCTAAGACCTCCTCTGCTTGATATACATACAGAAAAGGAATGTGGGCCCATTATGAACAATCAGATATGATAGTAGCTCTTTCAAGAAAGACCTTAGATTGTTCACCACACATTTCTATCACTTCATAATTAACATCTGGCCTTTATATGGCTGAACCAGAGAGAGTTCCTTTCAGGTTGATTATATTATATTGTCCGTGGATAGATAGACTCCAGGAAGGGAAGCTGGGGTAAGAGTTGACTTTTTCTTAGAACTTCCTTCCTCTGAAATGCTTATAGAGCCAATGACACTCCTGGATTTTTCTCTTCTTTGAATGAATTGAGACCTTGGCCATCCATATCTGGCCACTGGACCCAAATGACTTTGAAAGAGAAAATGAGGCTAGTGACTTTGCACAGATCCCACTCAAATCCAATCCATATGGTGCATATAATGACATCATCTCCCTGATGTCAATGTCTTCTTCAAGAACAAAGGATAACTGGCTACTACAGTGGTATGATAGAAAACCACATATTCCAAACTCTGGAAAAGCTCTTCATTCTAACTAATACTATCCTTATATACAAGCTCAAAAGTGTGTGTAACAAAATGTGTCTCATTTAATAAGGAGTTATTTAATTTCATCCAATAGCTTTCACATAATTTTCCACATAGACTAAGAATTTTTGATTGATTGGTCACTCAGCTAAGGCATCAGATCTAAAATGGGGTAGAGCAATTTTCAATCTTGCCTTTAAATACATTATATTTCTACAGTATTTTTTAGCTTTACAAAGTATTTTCATCACCATACCCCTGTGGGGTAAGTAGGTAGTGTGTGTGTGTGTGTGTGTGTGTGTGTGTGTGTGTGTGTATATATATATATATATATATATCATCTGAACTGATGTGAGAAGCTGGGAGTCTTGTAAACAAACGAGGAAAAGAATCCAGATTTATTGAAAACTTTTATTGCTATTTCTCTGTTAAGTGAACAAGTCTTGAGCTGTCAAGAAAATATGAGATATTTTTATCCATTGACATTTTTAATTAATCTCATTTCAGGGGAAGCCAGTGGGAACACCAGATGCTGGGGCTTATTTCCGCGTACTTTCAGAGCATGGAGTGGCGGCCTTGTTTACAGCACCAACTGCAATTAGAGCCATCCGTCAACAGGACCCTGGGGCAGCCCTGGGGAAGCAGTACTCTTTGACAAGGTGAACTGAGGATACTGGGACAAGTCCCATTCAAAACCTAGATATGAATTAGGAAAAGGGTTATGCTCTGGGGAGCTTGAGTACCTCTAAGGGTGGAGCTTAAATCCTCTGAATGTTCTTAGCATTGACTCTCTAGAAGATAGCTTTCAAACAGAAAAACATAGTATAGCTATCAAACTCTTTTCCAGCATTTTCTCTTCATATATTTTTCCTTCATATGATACCATTTCAATACGGGTGGAGTTCAAACAGTCTGAATGTTCTTATAATTAACGATCCAGGAGATAGCTTTAAAATAGAACATAAGTATGGATATCAAACCATTTTATATGGTTTTTCCCTTCATGTGTTTTCTATTCATATAATATTTCAATAAGAGTTGAAAGTTAGTGGGAGTTGGGGAAGGTTTTCTCTTTCACAGAAAAGAAATATTCTAATAATAGTATTCATTATACTGACTGGGTCTGGACTGGGATTGACTTCATGGGTTGGAGGAGAGAGAGCCAAACCTATAATCTCTTCATAAAATCAGATTTTAATAATTGTATAGGATCTCAGATCACCTGGTCCAAGCCATATATATAAAAGGAATTCCCATTTTACCTTAACCAAGTAGTCATCTGGGTCCTGCTCAAAATCTTCCAAGGAGTAGAGAGCCAATGCTTCTTGAAGAGGTCCATTCCATTTTGAGACTACACTGCTTGTGAGGCAATTTGCTTCCATATAATTTCCATCTTTTGATGCTGGTGTCAAAGAAAACAAGTCTTGGCATTCTTCTATGTGACAGCCCTTCAAATACTCAATAACCCCTTCCTAAGTCTCATCTCCTCCAGGATAAACTTGCCCCATTTCTTTGATCAGTCCTTAATGACAAGACCTCATAATCTGTCATCATCCTAATCATATTTTTTAAAATCATTTCCTCCTTATCAATATTCTTAAGCTTTGAGAACATCTCTTAAATCCCGAAATGAAACAGAATCTCTGAATCTGACCTTCCACTAATATAAATCAGTAATAGGGATGAAAGAAGGAAGGAAGGAAAGAAGAAAGAAGGAAAAAAGAAAGTAGAAAGGAAAGGAAGAATAAAGAAGGAAGGAAGGAAATACATATATACATGCATACATACATATATACAAGCAAATATAAATAAACATTTTTAAATACCTACAACAAGCTAACTACTGTGCTAAACACTTTACAACTAACTCATTTTGATGCTCACAATTTCCCTGGGAGATAGGTGCTACTATTAACCTAATTGTATAATTGAGAAGGTGCAGATAGGTTGCAAAGTGGATAGAGCCCTGGGCCTAGAATCAAGAAGACTTTTCATTGTGAATACAAATCTGATCTTAGACACATACTAGCAGTGTGACCCTGAGCAAGTAATTTTCGCTCTGTTTACCTCAATTTCCTCATCTGTAAAATGAAGGAAATGACAAACTGTTCCAATATCTCTGCCAAGAAAACCTTAAATGAGTTCACAAAGAACTGGACAACTGAAACAGCTCAATAATGAAAAAATTATAAGTTGCAAAGAAGGTCCCAATCTGCATTGTAAAGGGAATCTCCTCATCTGGAAGTTTCTTAGAGTGATAAAATTACAAGTCTATTCCTTATCCTTATTTCTTGAAAAACACAAGGAAAATGATACAATGAAAATTGGAAAACAATAATGAACATCTATTTACATAATTTAAATTATATATTTATATAAATGAATATTTATTTATATACAAACCCTTTGTAGTTTGCCAAGTCTTATAGAATCTGAGAGTTGCCTAGGGCCATGAGGGGTTCAATAGCTTTTCCAGAGTGTGATAGCAAGTGCTTATCAGAGAGAGATGTTGATGAATGGAGAAGAGAGTGGCCTTGATGATTTTTCACAGGTCTGTCTCCTTTAAATTCAAATCCCTTTGTGGTCAAAGATATCACCCTCTTCATGTCATTGGTCTTCTTTGAGAATGAAGGACTACAACCATGACCACAAAAATCTTGGCTTAGAGATTCTATCCACTGAACTGCCCAGCTTCTCATTCAAAGAGAGGTCTCTATTCTTTGTGCTTATATGTACATATGCACATCCGTATATAAAAATATTTGTGTGCAGATGTATGAAATATATACCTTTTGTACATTTTGAAATCTAGAAGTTAATTTGTATAAGATGTTTATTATTTGATTTACTATATTTAGATAAATTACTGAAAACCACTATTTGAATTATAGTAAAAGAATAGCCTTCCCTTCAAAGCAGGATTAGATTGCCTTTTGTTTTCTAACAATTTTCCCTGCATAGATTGATTATTTTTCTGCTGTTTTAAAGACTGATTTCCTTATCTATTTCAGCTTTATAATATGTACATTAAAGAGTAATTATAGCTGTTTATATCTTCAAAGCACTTTCCAAGCTTCAACCCTCAATAGTGCCTCTTTGAAGTGGGTTACTAATATCAGAAAATGAGACATAAAGAATTCAATAACTGTCTCATATCAAAAAAAAAAAGATACTCCCTGAATAAAATGATCTTTTAAGTTGAAGACCAAAGGATTAGAATATTTGGTAGTTATATCCTAAAGAAGTGACATTGAAATAAAGCTTTGAGGGGATAATATGGGATATTTAGGTGGCTGTGATATCATCAGGGCACACACAACAGCTTTGGGGAATATTAATTTCACATGGAGGGGGAGAAATCTATTAAAATTCAGAGAAGAATCATGAAATTAGATTTAGATCACAAAGGGATAAGTGATTTTTCTAAAGATCACATAGCATATAGTTGAGCAAAGATTTGAATCCACTTCTTTCTATTCCAGATCTAATGTGCTTTTCACTGAACCAAACTGACACTCATGCACAGTTTTTAAATATTAACACTATTTTTGGGTTACTTTAATGTCTTTCAAATTTCCCTCCCATTAATGTCACTATTTATCCTTATTCATTTTAGCCCAAAGCTTGATTTTCTCAGTGAATTTTGAATTTACCCTTAAATTCACACTAAGAATAGTAGAATAGATTACCATAGGTGTCTAGAGAAGTAAAGTGATCCCATCAGATAAATAGTGTTATTTTCCTCTATGTTGATTTATATTTATTCATAGTATTTATAAATCAACACCCCTTCAAGGGTATTCTTTGGAAAAGTAATATCTATGTCAACCACATGCTTGATACTCCAGCATTTCCTAAATGAACACTATGTTAATATTATTTTGTTGCTGTTTTTCAGTCACGTTCAACTATTTGGAATCCAATTTTTTTGTATTTCCTTGGCAGAGATAGTGGAGTGGTTTTCCATTTCCTTCTTCAGCTCATTTTAAAGATGGGGAAATTGAGTCAAAACAGGGTTAAGTGACTTGCCCATAATGACATGGCTGGTAAGTACATGAGGCTGGTTTTAGTTTTCTTAGTTCCCATATATTCTATACACCATGCCGCCTACCTGCACCCTTAATATTAATTATAGATATTGAATTATGTAACTGCATTTAATTTAGGGAGTCACAAAGGTGGAATGAATCTCAAATCATTATCTTTGCTGATCTCTACCTGCTTCCATGTCTGAGAAAATTTTACCTAAAAATTTTGATTTCATTTTTAATAATCTTCATGGATAGAGATTAAAAACAACTTCATAAGCTAAGATGATTTTTAAAAAATAATCTTAGAGCTAATTAAATGGCATAGTAAATAAGGCACAAGTCCTGGAGTCAGCAGGACTTCAGTTTAAATATTGTCTCATTGTGTGACCCTGGACAAGTCACATAACCCCAATTACCTTAAAAAATCAGAATCTTGACTTCTGGCCAAGATGGCAGAGAAGAGCCAGGCCCTGTCCTAAGGTTTCCTGATCTTCCCTCATATATAATATGAAACAAACCTCTTAACAGAAATTTGATTGGCAAAACCCAGAAAAAGAAGCTAGGAGAAAACAACTATATTAAGGTTTGTCTCTGAGGATTGTGAGTGAGGCAGGGCAGAGAGCCACTGGGGGTGGGGTGAGACTGAGACTAACCAAAAATCAGCTGTGGTGGCTTTGACTATGGGATCTGTGGTCTGAGGTCACAGAGTCTTGGGCCTTGGGATTGGAAGTTGAGGGAATCTGAACAGGGCTGGAGGGCAAGTTCTAGCACAGATTGTTACAAAGCATGGCTGGACATTGATCCACTGGGCTTGGGTGGCCTGGAGGACCATGCTCCGTACTTTCATTTCAGTGGAGTCCTCTTCCCAGAATAGCCACATTAACAGCCCACCCACCCCCCAGGCTCAGAGGCAGCAGAGCTCCCTCAGCTGTGAATAGGGTAAGTAATTACCTCACCTCAGCCCACATTGTTCAAGGATAAAAGTATCCAACAGTTTCACCCAAACCCTCCAGGCCAAGGGAGAGGGCCTCAAACCAAGGTCACAGACACTCTGGAGAAAGCAACCAGAACCCCCTACTGGTCAGCTCACTTGGAATTATAAACCCATTGAGCAAAGTCTCTAGGGATCTCAACACCAAACCTCTGTGAAGCAGCCCCTCTCTCAACACAAGATCTCAGGGAAATGACAAAAGGTCAGTGGAAAGGGGATCCATGGAAAACTACTTAGAAGGTAAAGACCCTAACTCAGAGAGATCTAGAACTGAGGAGAATATGATTTGGTCTTCAGCCCAGAAAGACTTCCTTGAAGAAATCATGAAGGAGTTTAAAAATCAATTGCAAAATTTGGAAAAAGATACCCAAGAGAAAATTAATACCTTGCAAACAAGAAAACAAATCACTGGAAAATACAGTTGGACAAATGCACAAAGAAAATAGTTCCCTCAAAACCTCAGTTGGTCAAATGCAAAAAGAAAATAATTCTCTCAAAAACCACAATTGGACAAATGGAAAACTTCAAAAATAGAATTGACCAATTGCAAAAGGAATTCCAAAAGGTAAATGAAGAAAATTTTCTAAAATAAAAAGAATGGAGTCTGTGGAAATTAATGACTTCATAAGACAACAACAATAAGTTTAAAAAAATGAAAAAAATTGAAAAATAGAAGAAAATGTGAAATACCTCATAGGCAAAACCACTGACATTGAGAATAGAACCAGGAGAGACAACTTAAGAATCACTAGGGTCCCTGAAAAATATTGAAGGTAAAAACAATCCTGGGCTTAATATTACAGGATTTAGTGATGAAAAATTACCTTGACATCATGGAACCAGAGCGCAAAATAGTTATTGAAAGAATGCATCAGGGCGGCTAGGTGGCATAGTGGATAAAGCACCAGCCTTGGAGTCAGGAGTACCTGGGTTCAAATCCGGTCTCAGACACTTAATAATTACCTAGCTGTGTGGCCTTGGGCAAGCCACTTCACCCCATTTGCCTTGCAAAAGAAAAAAAACCCTAAAAAAATTTTAAAAAATTTTAAAAAAAGAATGCATCAATCCCCTCTGGAAAGAGATCCCAAAATGAAAACACCAAAGAATATCATAGCCAAATTTCAGAACTATCAGATAAAAGAGAAAATCCTGCAAGCAGCCAGAAAGAAGCAATTTTAAACACCAAGGAGCTACAGTAAGGATTACAGAATACCTGGCTGCATCAACATTAAGGGGTCGAAGGGCTTGGAATGATATATCCTAAAGAGCAAGGAAGCTTGGAATGCAGCCAAGAATTCACTATCTGGCAAAACCAAACCTTCTCTTCCAGGGGAAAAGATGGACATTTAGTGAAATAGGAGATGTCCAACTTTTCCTGATTAAAAGATCAGAGTTAAATAGAAAATTTGGATTTCAAACAGGAGACTCAAGAGTTAGGTTTTTGAATCTTCCTGGTTTAGATATCAGCCCAATATTGGTGTGATAGAAAGAATTAGGTAGAATTCCATCTTCATCTATTTTTCCAAAGAGTTTATATGGAAATGGTACCAATTATTCCTTAAATGTTTGATAGAATTTACTTGTGAATTGATCAGGCCCTGGAGATTAAAAGTTTAAAAAAGGGGGGGGGTAAAGAAAAAAAACTGCTATCCAGTAAGATGAAACTGGCTATATCCTCACCTGGGAGAAAGACTCTCATAACTCTCAAGAATTATAACTCTATTAGAGAGAATATATATAGCCAGAAATAATAGAGACTCATGATTTATCCGTGACTCTGACAGAATGATTTACAAACAATATCTCCTTTAAAAGGGGAAGAGTAAAGAGACAGGAGGATGGAGGAGATTGAATGAGGTAAATCTCATTTCATAAAGAGGTACAAGAGACCTATTACAATAGAGGGGGGGAATGGATGAGGTGAGAACTGCCTGAATCTTGCTCTCATCAGATTTGACTTAAAGCTAACATAGACACACTCAGTTAAGTTGAGAAGCTTATCTTACCTTTAAAGGATTAAAAGGGGAAAAGGGGAGGGGGGGAAGAAAAGAGGAAGTAACAGAAGGAAGGGAAGGAAGAAGGGGCAAAGGGAAAGGGGAAAGAAAGGGGGCAGGATATAAGGGGGTAAATGCAGTGAAGGTGGTGGTATTCAAAAACAAAATACAGGGGAATATGGATAAAGTGGAAAAAGGAAAATATAAACAAAGGGAAGGTAGCATTGAGGACAATAAAGAGTTAGTAATTATAACTTTGAATGTGAATGGGATGAACTCTCCCATAAAATGTAAGTGAATAGCAAAGCAGATTAAAAATAAGAATCCTACAGTATGCAGCTTATAAGAAATTTATTGGAAGCAGAGAGATACATATAGGGTAAAGGTAAAAGGTTGGGGGAAAATATATTTTGCTTCAGCTAAAGTAAAAAAAAAGCAGGGGGAGCAATCCTTATTTCAGACAAAACAGCTGCAAAAAATAGATCTCATTAAAAGAGATAAGAAGGAAACTATGTCCTCCTAAAAGGTACCATAGCCAATGAAACAATTTCAATACTAAATATGTATGCACCAAGTGGAATAGCATCTAAATTCTTAGAGAAGTTGAATGAGTTACAGGAAGACATAGACAGCAAACTCTACTGGTGGGAGACCTCAACCTCCCTCTCTCATATTTAGAAAAATCTAACCATAAAATAAACAAGAAGGAAGTTAAGAAGGTAAATAGATTATTAGAAAATCCAGGCAAGAAAGACCTTTGGAGAAAATTTAAGGGGGATGGAAAGGAATATAATTTTTTTTTATGCAGTACATGGCACTTACACAAAAACTGACTATGTATTAGGGAAATAAACCAAAAAATCAAATGCAGAAAGGCAGAAATAGTGAATACACCCTTCTCAGATCATAATACAGTAAAAATCACATGCAATAATGTGCCAGGAACTAATTGGAAACTAAATAAACTCATCTTAAAGATTGAATGGATCAAACAACAAATTATAGAGAAAACTAGATTATATCCTAGATAATGACAATAATATCCTAGATTTAATGACAATAATGAAACATCATACCAAAACTTATGGGATACAGCCAAAGCAGTTGTCAGGGGGATATATTATATCTTTAAATGCTTGTATAAATAAATTAGAGAAAGAGGAAATCAACAAACTAAACAAGCAACTAAAAAATGAGAGAGAACAAATTAAAATCCAGTTTAATACAGAATTAGAAATTCTAAAAATTAAAGAAGAAATTAGTAAAATGAAAGCAATAAAACTGTTGAACTAATAAAACCAAGAGTTGGTTTTATTAAAAAAAATAAATGTGTTAAACCATTGGATAATTTGATTTAAAAAATAAAGAGGAAAACAAAATTGCTAGTATCATAAAAGAAAAAGATGAACTCACCACCAATGAGGAAGAAATTAAAATAATAATTCAGAATTATTTTGATCAACTGTATGCCAATAAATGTGATAATCTAAGTGAAATGAATGAATATTTACAAAAATATAAGTTTCCCAGGCTAAATGAAGAGGAATTAAATACCTAAATAACACTAACTCAGAAAAAAATTTAATAAACTATTATTGAACTCCCTAAGAAAAAATCTCCAGGGCCAGATCGATTCACAAGTGAATTCTATCAAACATTTAAGGAACAATTGGTACCATTTCCATATAAACTCTTTGGAAAAATAGGTGAAGATGGAACTCTGCCTAATTCTTTGTATGACACCAATATGGTGCTGATATCTAAACCAAGAAGAGTCAAAACCTAAAGACTTATCTCTCTGATGAATATAGATGCAAAAATTTTAAATAAAATCTTAGCAAAATGATTACAGCAAGTTATCACTAGGATAATACACTATGACCAAGTAGGATTTATACCAGGAACAAAGGATTGGTTCAATATTAGGGAAACTGTTAGTATAATTAATTATATCAATAGGAAACCTATCAGAAATCATATCAACAGATGCTGAAAAAGCCTTTGACAAAATACAGCACCCATTCCTACTAAAAACATTAGAGAGTGTAGGAATAAATGGATTGTTCCTTAGAATAATAAGCAGTATCTATCTGAAACCATCAACCAGCATTATATGCAATGGGGATAGGCTAGAGGTATTTCCAATAAGAACAGGGGTGAAACAAGGATGTCCATTATCACCACTTCTATTCAATATTGTATTAGAAATGTTAGCTTCAGCAATAAGAGAAGAAGAACTTGAAGGAATTGGAATTGGAAAGGAAGAGACAAAACTCTCACTCTTTGCAGATGACATGATAGTATACTTAGAGAATCCCAAGAAATCATCCATAAAACTACTGGAAACAATTAGCAACTTAGTAAAGTCACAGTTTATTAAATAAATCCTCAACATTTCTATATATGACTAGCAAGATATAGCAGAAAGAGCTGGAAAGAGAAATCCCATTCAGAGTAACTTCAGATAATATAAAATACCTGGGAGTCTACCTGGCAAGGCAGACTCAGAACCTTTATGAAAACAATTACAAAACACTTCTCACACAAATAAAATCAGATTTAGATAAGTGGGCAAATATCAACTGCTCATGGCTAGGCGGAGCTCATATAATAAAAATGACAATTCTACCTAAATTAAACTATTTATTTAGTGCCCTACCAATCAAAATCACAAAAATTACTTTAATGAGTTAGAAAAAATTGTAAGTAAATGCATATGGATAAATAAAAAGTCAAGAATTTCCAGGGATTTAATGAAATAAAGTGCAAAAGAAGGTGGCTTAGCCCTATCAGATCTAAAATTATATTATAAAGCATCAGTCATGAAAACTGTCTGGTATTGGCTAAGAAACAGAGTGGTAGATAGTGGAATAGACCAGGTTTAAAAGACACAGCAGGAAATGATTATAGTAATCTGCTGTTTGATAAACCCAAAGATTTCAGCTTTGTGGATAAAAACTCTCTCTTCAATAAAAACTGTTGGGAAAATTGGAAGTTAGTAGGGCAGAAACTTGGATTATACCAACACCTCACAGCCTATACCAAGATAAGATCAAAATGAATATAGGATTTAGATATAAAGGATTTAGATATAAAAGACAATAGTATAAGTAAACTAGGAGCTCAAGGAATAGTTTACCTATCAGATCTATCTTATGACCAAGGAAGAGATATAGAACATCATTAAAAACAAACTAGATAATTTTGATTACATTAAATTAAAAAACTTTTGCACAAAACCACTGTAACCAAGACCAAAACAATGTAGTAAATTGGGAAACAATTTTTACAGCTAGTATTTCTGACAAAGGACTTATTTCTAAAATATATAGAGAACTGAGTCAAATTTATAAAAAAAAGTTATTCCCCAATTGACAAATGGTCAAAGGATATGCAGAAGCAACTTACAGACGAGGAAATCAAGGCAATCCATAGTCCTATGAAAAATTGCTCTGAATAATTACTGATTAGAGAAATGCAAATTAAACCATCTCTGTAGTACCATCTCATGCCTCTCAGGCTGGCCAATATGACCAGAAAGGACAATGATCAATGCTGAAAGGGATGTGGAAAATCTGGGAAACTAATCCATTGTTGGTTGATCTGTGAACTCATCCAATCTTTCTGGAGAGCAAGCTGGAATTATTTCCAGAGGGCAATAAAAATGTGCATATCCTTTGATCCAGCAATATCACTACTGGGTATATACCCTGAAGAGATCATCAAAAAGTATGAAAACATCACTTATATAAAAATATTCATGGCAGCCCTGTTTGTGGTGGAAAAGAATTGAAAATTGAGTGAATGTCCATCAGGGGAATGGCTAAACAAATTGTGGTATATGTATATTATGGAACACTATTATTCTATTAGAAACTAGGGATTTTCATGGACTGATACTGAATGAGATGAGAAGAACATTGTACACCATAACAGAAACATGGGGTCGATGATCAATCTTAATGGATTTTCTCATTCCATCAGGGACAATTTTGGAGTATCTGTGATAGAGAATACCATCTGTATCCCGAGAATTGTGGAGTTTGAATAAATACCAAAGACTATTACCTTTAATTTTAAAAAGAAAATGTTATCTTATGCAATTTTCTATCTTATATTTTATTTTTTCTTTAAGGATATGATATCTCTCTCAACACATTGAACTTAGATTAATGTATAGCATGGAAACAATCTAAAGACCAATAGACTGCCTTCTGTGGGGGTGGGGTGGGGAGGGAAGCAAGATTAGGGAAAAAAATTATAAAATCCAAAAATAAATTAATTTTAAGAAAATTATAATCTTTTATGTATTTACAGGTCAAAGTATGTCAAAGAAGTTAGCAAACCATCTTAATTAGATAGGGATTTAATTCCTCTTTCTGATCCATACTAGCTATGGTACCTTAAGCAAGCCACTTAAATTCTCAATGTCTCTTGGCAGCAATCCAAAATTGCAAAATGGAAAGCAGCATTGATTCAAATAAAATTGTTTTCTTACCTGAAGTTTTCCTATGTTATTGAGAACATATTATTAATGTCCTAGATTTCCTGCCACCTTTAGTCCCTCTCTACATGCACCACCCTCTCTCCAATAACCCAATATTAATAACAAACTTACGTATTATTTTTCTTCTTTATAGCCTACACTTCTTTGACTTCCATATCTAATTTTATCTATGATGAGTAAACTTCTTTATCTTAAAAATTGTTCTTCCATACTAAGTTTTTCATTTTGAATTATTGATACAAAATCTCTCCCCCACCACCAACTCATTCTGTAATATAATTAACTTGATGCCTGACTGATTTTTACCGGTCAGTTACCTTGCTAATTTGTCATTTTTCCATTATACATTACTATGTCATTTAGATTGTTTGCCAACTGGCTTCTAATTCTGTAATTTGGATTAGACACAACCATTACTGGTACATTGGCTTAAAAAAAAAGAGGACTCTTGTCTCTATTTTCTCTCAGAACACATTTTGGAAACAATTTTCTTAAAGAAAAGAATAAAACATGTAAACACCCTTAAGTTTAATGTTCTCTTTAAATGAGGATTATTAAAACCTCAGTATTGGTTGAGCCACAAAGTTTTTCAGTATCAAGAAACCTGATGAAAATATACTGAAATGTAAATTTTCAAAATAAATTTTAAGGTTGCTTGAAAGCTGGAAGTTAACCATAAATGCAAATTTGGTTTTAAATGGTTGATTTTGGTTTTTATATGACTTAATGATTTTGTTTTATTTTATTTTTTGTTTCTTCTCAGTTTTTCTCCTTTGACATGATTTTTATGAATCTCATTATCCCAATCAAATGTTAAGTATTTTCTTGGCTTGTTTTCTTTTTTAGGGAGTGTGTATGTGTGTGTGTGTGTGGGGGGGTTGAGATTGCCATGGGAGTCATAAGGGATAGATAATAATAACAAAAAGAAATTTTGAGAGAAAAATGCTATGAAAAAGAAGAAAAATTGGCAACCTCAGATCAAAAGGGGTGTATGTGTATACCCACATATATGTGTGTGTTTGAAGAGTCTTTGGAAGTCATCTAGTTGAACTCATCTAGTTACTGTACATTTATTTGAAAGTCCTTTATTTCATGGCAACCTGTTCAGTGACTTATATTCCTACATAAAATCTTCAATTTTATGACTGTAATTATAAGTTTCTCCCTCTCCCTCACAAAAAAATGAAAACATCACTCATTTTTACCAAAAAAAAATGGATAGTCTACTGAGCTTATATAGACTGAGGACTTCATACATGAAATTGTTTCTCCAGCAATACAATTCCCTGTCCATTAATGCCATTCTTACTAGCTGATTCATGGTCTCCCATAAGTTAATCACAGGGAGTTGATGTAATATAATGGGAGCCTTCCTTGTTTTCTTCAGACATCTTGATGATACTATTAAAGTTCACACACCTTGCCATATACCTTTTACTTATGTCACATTGCTAACCCCTGGGGACATCCTTTGGTTCCTCAAAGTGCTATTTTCCTATGTTTCTTGTTCTCCTTTGATGTCTGATTGATAGGGGTTAGGTAATGTGTCTGCTTCTGATTTCATTAATATAGAGAACTCTCTCTACCTTTGCTAGTTAGCACCTTCTCTGCAATTTATCATGTTTAATATTAACCTCAGGAATATTATAACAAAATTCCTAAATTCCCAGGTCAAGGAGAAAATATTGTAAAAAACCAGAAACTCAAGAATTATGGAGCCAAAGCTAGTAAACAAAAATTTTAGCTGCTTGAAGGGCTTGAAATATGATATTTCAGAGAGCAAAAGAATCATCTACCCAGCAAAACTGAGTGTAATCCTTCAGGGGAAAATGGACATTCAGTGAAATAGAGGATGATGGAAAACAAGAATTGAATAGAAAATTTGATTTTCCAGATATAAAACTCAAGAGAAACTTAAAAAGGTAAGAAAAAGTAAAGGAAATCATAAAGGACTTAATAGAGTTAAACCATTTATGTTCCTACATGGGAAGATGATAATAATAACTAACTCATTAGAACTTTCTCATCAGGGTAGTAAAAAAGTTTAGTTAGAAGTTTTATGTAGTCAGAGGGCATAGTTATGAGAAGAATATGAAGGTATATCTAAAAAATATTACTGGATGAGGAAGTGGAATGAGAGAAAGTGAAATGGAGGGATAAAATGGGATAAATTATCTCACATAAAAGATACCAAAATAAATCTTTTACAGTGGAGGGGAAGATGAGGGAGATAGAGGAGTGAGTGAACCTTACTCTCATCAGAATTGGCTCAAAAGGGAAATAATATACACACTCAATTAGGTTTAGTAATCTATCTTACCTTACAGAAAAGTAGGACAGGAAGGGGATAAGAAAAAGAAGTGAGAGAAAAAAAGATAAAATAGGTTAAGGGAGGGGTTAGTCAGAAGCAAAACACTTTTGAGGCAGAATAGGGGAAAACAGCAAGAGTAGAATAAATGGGTTTATAATGTAGTGAAATAAAATCAGCGATAGTAATTGAGAAAAAAATGTGAAGCAAATTTCTCTGATGACTTCATTTCTCAAGCATATAGAGAACTGGGTCAAATTTGTTAAATAAGAACCATTCCTCAATTGATAAATGATCAAAAGATATGAACAGTTTTCAGGTGAAGTAATCAAAACTAGTCAGATGAAAAAATGCTCTAGCTCATTATTGATTGGAAAAATGCAAATGAAAACTTTTCTGAGGTACTATCTTATACCTATTAGACTAGGAAATTGCAAATTTTGGAGATGTGGGTAAAATGAGATATTAATGCACTCTTTGTGGAGATAGGAACTGATTCAGCCATTCTGTAGAACAGAGGAACTAGGCCCAAAGGGCATAATCATGACTATCCTTTGAATTAGCAATACCATTATTAGATCTGTTTCCCAAAAGACTTAAAAAACAAAAATATTAAACGCAGCTCTTTCTTGTGACAAAGATTTGGAAATTGAAGGGATGTGCAAATTGGAAAAATGGCAGAACAAATTGTGGTATGTGATTTATGATGGAATATTTTTCTGCTGTAAGAAATGACATTCAGGATGCTCTCAGAAAAACCTGGAAAGACTTATATGAGCTTATGCAAAGTGAAATGTACTGTGTACAAAGTAACAGCAGTATTGAAAGATGATCAATTGTAAATGACTTAGCAATACAGTGATTCAAGACAGCTTAGGACTTTGAAGCATACTCGTATTTGAATGCATATTTAAGCCTAATTTTTGCATTCTTTAATTTTCTTGATATTTTCTTTTGGTATATGTTTTCTTTAACAGCATGACTAATTTGGAAATGTTTTGCATGATACACATTACAAGCTACATCATTTTCCTTGCCTTTTCAATGAGGGGGTGTGAGAATGAAAAAGGGAGAGATTTGAGGAATCAAAGTTTTAAAATGAATATTAAAATTTGCTTCTGTATAATGGGGAAAAATAAAATACTAAATATGTTTTTAACTGTGTTAATATAAGTCACAAAGGAATATGTCAGAGGTCAAAGTTAAACCTGGATGTTTCTGGCTTCCAGATCTGGTCACTAGGGACTATCTTACACTGCCTCTGAGTAATATTCATTTTAAATTCTTCAGATGATTTAATGTTTTTTTTTTTTTTACTTCTGGTCATACAACAGAACTGGTAGAGTATTAGCATTTCTACAAAAGTGGACTTTTTTCCTTAGAGAAGCTTTAAAATTATTAAAGAGCATTGCCATTCCCAAAAGACAATTCAGTCTTCTCTCCTCCTCTTGATTAATTCTAGCTTTAGATACTTGTCCATTTTGTATGTTCAAATCATATACTGTAAGACCATTGCTATTTTGAGATGGTTGTCCATTTTAACTACATACTATGATCTGGACAGAAGAAATTTTTTTCTTTTCTCCACTCCATCTCACCCCAATATGAATGGTTAAGTCAAACCCTTGTATCTACTACATTATTTCTTTCAGAAGGTTCTATGGTCTTCCAGGGTTGAATTTCTTTGATAGTGATGGTTCAGGGAGGTTGCCGGAACCTCGGCAGCTCAGAGTTTGATCAATTCATTCAAAAAAGATAGAGAAGCAGTAGAGAGTAAAACCACAATCGAGCTTTGTGAGAGATTCAATTGAGCAAAACCATCCTGAGGGCATTTATAGATAAAATAGAAGGAAGATGGCCAAATGAAGAAAAATAGAAAAGATTTTCAGAGATATTTATGATCATCATTAAAGACTGGAGATTTTGCATGCTTGGATCATCACCTCGGAATTCTGGGGTGTGAGCACTGGTTTTGGAGCCAGAGAATGGTATCTAATGCTTACACAATCCCAATACCTTTGGAAAAACCATCTTTTTAAACTTCATCCATAGAATGGGAATGGACTAGATGACTTTTGAGGTCTCCTTCAGCTCTAAAGTTATGATCCTATGTATTTATAAGGGAGGTAGAAATCGCAAGAGGTAGCTACCATGGTACAATGAATAGATACCAGACCTGGAGTCTGAAACACTCATCTTTGGTAGTTCAAATCTGGCCTCAGACACTTAAGTCACTTTAATCCTGTTTACCTAGTTTCCTCATATCTAAAATGAAATGGAGAAGAAAATATCAACACTCTACTGTCTTTGGCAAGAAAATCTTAAATGAGGTCATAAATAGATAGAACTGAAATGATGAAACAACAACCACAGAAATTACACCTAAGAAAACAAAGATAGGAAAAGCTCTAAATGAGACCAAGCAGTCAGAGACACAATCTCTCCTGGAAGTGACTCAGAAGGAATTAAATCTTCCATAATTCACAAAATATCTGAAAGTAGGGGAAAAATAGAAAATATCTGAGAAAGATCCTAGAGCTTATCAATAATGGAGAAAAGGTGACTGATAGCAACACCAATAGCTATCAACCTATAAAAACCCACTTTTCCATCTACATACAATTTTTATGAGAATTATATGTAAACACATAGAAGGCATTCTTGAGGGTTTTAGTAGAATACAAATAAGCTTTAGGAGACTGTATTCTATCTCCTAGTAGATATAAAGGTAATTTTGTCCAATAGTTCTCTGTTCATAAATGTCACTCAAGGAAAGACTTAAGACAGAGAAGCACATTCCTTGTCAAAAGGATTCACATGTGCCCAGAGAAGATTCAGGGCAGAGTTCAAATTGAAACAATATTCCCTTTAGATATTTTCCAAGTGTTGAATATGATAGCAAATGTGTTGCATTTATGTGTTATTTATCTACCTTGAATTCTTGAAGCAAATAATTTCAAAGATGACCAGTTGTTAAAACTATTGTCAACAGACCAGTTTTAAATTATTGAATGCCAAGGATCTAAGGCATATTGGTACTTAATGTTTGCTAAACTGAATTGTTAAAAATGTTAAGGTTGACAAGTCAGAAATAGAGAGTTCCTCTAACATATTATACTTTTAGGTGGCTAGCAAAATTCATTTTAGATGTCAAGCTCTGAGGCCCTATTTGAGACTTCTGCATTCAAATAACTTTAAAAAAATCAAAAGAACCTATTTTCTGAAGGAAGGTTCCTTCCTACCTTAACTACAGAACTGTGGCCACAACTCTATTACTTTGCAGGATATTGAGGTCATTTAGCTTATATAAATATGGATGAGCTAGGATCTGGGACTATTTTAAGACCTTTCTTTTTAAAGGAGAATTGAAATTCGAGAAAGAGTGCATTAGTGGAACCCAATTTGCGAAAGAGAGAAAAATCTTCAGGTAGGGTGATTGTATTTAATAGTTGAAAATAACATCTGGACTTTGCTAAGTGGTTTTCACTTAAAAATATTTGTTGATTCTTCATGCGAACTTCTCAATAAAGGCTGTAGGGATTTGTATGGATGAATTAACTGCAATGTGGAGATAAGAAAATAAGACTGATTATGAAGCACTGATAGGAATCCTATTAGAAAAATGTCTGACTTTGGAATAAAGAAAGGCAAAATTTTAGATAATTTATTCTTAATCAGACTAATGCTAAGTACGAACTACTTACTGGTATTGTGCACTGTCATATTTCAGATATTGAAGTGCTTTAAGAGGGAATATATATATATATATATAGCATTAAATATGATATATGATATGGAAATATATATATACATATATATATATATA
Organism: Macrotis lagotis; assembly: GCF_037893015.1. Classification (NCBI taxonomy): domain Eukaryota; kingdom Metazoa; phylum Chordata; class Mammalia; order Peramelemorphia; family Peramelidae; genus Macrotis; species Macrotis lagotis. The sequence continues at coordinate 296,519,724 of NC_133659.1, forward strand.
TATGTATACACACACACACACACACACACACACACACATATTTTGGTCCCAATCTGTGACACCAATTATTTAGGCAACCCTCTTTGTGCCAACTGCTTCAACCTTTTCAGACTGACAACTTATCTTTAACTTTCTAGGTTTAATCTGTAATGGTAGAAGTCATATCCACAATTAGGAATTGCTATATAAATTCAATTAATTCAATAACCATTTATCAAGCACCAACTAAGTTCCATTCATGGAATGTACTAAGTTCTGGAGATACAACCAAGATAAAAAGAAAGGCATCTTGACCTCAAGGAGCTTACAATCCATGGGGGGGGGGGGGAGAACATACAAAAGGAAGGTAGAACATAGTGGGGTTTAAGGGGCATCATGGGGCTGAAACTAAGCAGTGTTTTAGGAAAGTGGAGAGTGATATGAAAATCCAAGCCCTGCTTTCTATAACAGAAAATGTTGGGAGTTTGTTTTTCCATCTTCCTGCCTGATAATTAGAGAGGAGAGAAACTAAATGAGTTGGGAAGCTGTTGCCAGTCCAAGGTGGAGTTGGCAACATGATGAGTTGAAACTAAGCAGAACTGCTGATGAAAAGTGGAGTTCAATCCCTGTCCTGATTTTTTTTTATTACTATTATCAGAAAAATCATCTATTGAGAGACGGTCAGTCTCAGCATTAGGTTGGCCTAGGTTCAGATCATGTCTCTGATACTTTTTTAATACTCTGGAAAAGTCTCTTAATTTCTAAATAATGTAAGCTGTTCTTATAGGTTTTATAAATAGAACAGGTGTTGAATTGGGAGTTTCCTTAATCACATCTTCCTATGAAATAACAGGTCTTCACTTCCCAAACTTACCATGCCAGATTATTGTTATTACCTTAATAATGGGTCTGGAGTGAGCAGAGGTGACGGGGAATAAATATTACTGTCATTTAATATCAATCTGTCTTATGAATTTTTGCTTATTGACTAAAAACATTGAATGATACATTTCTTTAAAAAAATATTCCTATCTTTAGCCTTAATAATTCCTCATCTTGAATTATTCAGTTCTGTCCATTTCCTCATTTCTTCTTACTAATCAATGCTAAATCATTCATTATTCTTTTCTAGTTTCTTTTGGCTTAATTTTCAGATGCACTTGATGGCCATATGGAACTTATTTTTTATGAAAATTGCAAAATAATGTCTTAGGTTACACATTCTATGGAAGGTATAATTTAAACTGCCATGGAGGATGGTGGGACTTTGATAGATATAAGTATGGGGCAAGAATTAGCATGGAAGAAATAGCATGAGAAGAGACAGGAAAGCTCCCCCTCCCCCTCCCCAGTGGCAGGTAGTTTCTAGCATAAAGTAATGGTTCCCATTAATGTAAGACTTGACAGTTATTTTTAATCCAATTCATCAAGAGTATTTTGCTTTCCTATATGCTAAGGCACAAGTACAGAAGATGAAAAGACTGAGAAGAAAGAAGTTCCTGTCCTCGAAGAATTTATTGTTTGTCTTTCATTTTCAAAGTGGCCCATGATATGGATTTAAGTGAGCCTGGGCCGGACAAAGTCACCACCCTCAGTCTTTCCTCTGGAGTCATTGGAGTCCAATGGCAAGATAGAGATCAAGACAACTGGTTATGGCCCTAATGCAATGGGGAGATCTTGGCTTTTTTTGAAGCTAAGTTCTTTCCCAGGTCTGAGTTTCTTGGAGGCAAAGCCAGTTCAGTGATTAAGGGGTAGGTAAGAAATGAAGCAAAGAATGGTCTCTTTTACTTGTCAAAAAAAAAATATCTCAGAGAGGAAGACCCTTAGGGTTTCTGATCAAAACAGAAACAGTTGCTATTTACTCTCTCTCTGAACCATCATGACCCAAACAGTGTCCAAGTTAGACTTGGACTGTGATCAATTTTTGGCCAATCATAAGAGTCAGAGGGAGAGGAGGAAAGGAGAAAAGGAGGAAAAGAAGGAAAGGAATGAGGGAAGGAAAGAGAAAAGGGACTTTACGTTCTGATAGAAGGTGGCTGGTGATATACAAAATGCTGTAAGCATTTTATTAAGCTCCTTTCATTGAAATGTTCACTAACTACTCTGTATATTTATTTATTCATTACATGTGTAGTAAATATATATAAATGTGTGTATATAATCTAAAGATATATATTATACATACATACATACTCACATATATACTTGTTTTCTCCATTAATGTATGTGAGTAAAGATTGTTTCAGTCCTTGCATTTGATATCTCCAGCACCTAGCAGTATTCCTCACTTAGTGGGCCTAATAAAACTTTTCTGATTTATAGATTAATAAAATGACCTTTCACAATCATGAAACTACTAAGTCCCCTAGCTGTTTCTTGGACCTATTTTTCCTAATTCCAAATCTAATCTATATCAAAATACTTACGTAATATCTTAGTGAGGAAGCGTAGAAAAAAAATAGGTTGAGTCATATACTCTCCCAAGTTCTTGGTTTGCCTCTTCAAGGAGTGCATTTAGCTGTAACTCTGGTCTTCTGGTTTCCTATCTCTTAGTACAGTGCTTGGCTTGTAACAAGTGCTGTATGATTGTTGACTTCACTTGAATTTTTCCACGATCATCAATATTGACATGGATCAGTTCTTCTAATAAAATATTAACTCATTGATCACTAAACAATAATGTCACCTCTGGAGTGAAATCCATGTCAACAGCATTTCTTAATTGGCTTCTGTATTCAAGGCACTTGGCTGAAAAAAGGCAAAAACAGTTCCTGTACTCATGGAGCACCCAGTTTAATGGAGGAGGCAGCATAAAAATAATTATATACAATATATTTTGAATATATATATATATATATATATATGAGCAATGAAGATGTTTAAAATGAGATTTAAAATATTTTTTAAAAAATTTTAAGGTGTAGTCTAGTTTCAGGTTCAACCAAATGAGAAATTCACAAAAGACTTGACTCCGGCCCAGAATTATTTAGGAGCAAAAAAAGTTTATTTACATATTTCTGTGATTAGCAGAAGATAAAGGAGGGAGAGGGAGAGCAAAGACAATGGGCTGATCCCCTGAGAAGATGAGCAAAAGGACAGTTAGAAGGAGCAGCAGCAGCAGAAGCCGCGGCCACCACCTCCTCTATAAGTAGCATAAAAAGGGAGAGCAGCATTGGAGAAGAGACATTAGGAACAGCTGCAAGATATTTGCAAGTAGGCCGATAACAACATCCATCAGTAAAGGCAGGGTTTACATAGGGAAGCAACACATGATCTCTGTCCTGGTAAAAGGCGTTGCATCCGTTCCTACCATCTCAGCATTCCTACCACCATGGGATTAGTCCTGGAATGAATTTGGGAAAAGAAGCTAAAACAATTTATATTGAAGCCAAGACATTTACATTTCTGTAGGAGTTGAGGTGCTAGATAATAATGGGATGGAAATCAGCATATTTCTCTTACTATTTCCTCTACTTCAGTAATATCTGTACAGATATATACTATACATAGAATAAAATGCAGGGAATTTCAGGGAGAAGGGCTTAGCATTAAGAGGAAGCAAGAGAAGTTTCTTACAGAAAGTTGGATTCTATACCAGACTCAAAGGCATACAAAAAAGATACAAGGTGAAAAAGCCACCTTGGCATGAGAGACCACAAATGAATAGAGAAAATCAGGAGATAGAGTATCTTGTTCAATATATAGCAAGAAGTCCTCTGCAACTGATGCAGCTGGGTGGAATCATGTATGAAGTGACAGTCCTGGAGTCAGGATGACCAATTTCATTACATGCTTAAAGACAATTAGAATCATTATTTTTATGACTCAACCTATTTTTCCTATTCTACCCTGTCACTAAGATAATGATGTAGGTATTTTGATATTGAATTGATTTGGCATTAGGAAAAATAGGTTCAAAAAAATTTAACTACTGACACTAGTTAAGTCACTTAATCTTGTTGGCCTCACTTTTCTCATCTGTGAAAAGAGCTTAAGATGGAAAAGGCAAATAGCTTCAGTATCTTTGCTTAGGAAATCCCAAATGGAGTCAGGAAGAGTCAGATCCAACTGATCAACTGCAACAAATCTGTTTTTGCATTATAAAGTATAGAGAGTACTCACTGTAAATAGAAGAATAAAAGGTAAGAGAATTGGAAAGGACTTTAAAAGCCAAATAGGATTTTATTTTTAATCAGGGAGGTAATAGGGAGGCACTGGAAGTTACTGAGGGGAAAGGCATTTGTGTGACATGGTCAGAACTTCAAGTTAAGAAAATCACTTTGATGGCTGGGTGAGGAGTGGACTAGAGTGGCAAGAGATTTGAGTCAAGGACATCAACTGGATAATAATAATTATTATTATTATTATCATTGTTATTATATTTGTCCATTTTTGAAGACCATGACATTAGGTAAGGTAGTGCCATGACAAACACAAGCATTACCTATATGAGAGGGGGTGCTGTGTTAAGTCACCAAATAACTGGATAGCTATTGCACAAATCCACATGTTCAGTGATAATCCAGAAATTAGCATGTAATTTCATGTTTATAGATGGTAGAAAATTCTTTGATTCTTGTAACTGTCAATTTTCTTTTCTCCTCTTCCACCATTGTCAAAACAGAAACATGGGAGCTGGGGCCTTTAAAATGATTTTCTTAGTTTGATGGGTTGGGTGGGCAGGGTCAAATAAATCATCACAAGGTATCTGACCTACTAGTGATGAGCCTCTCTGTACTTGGATTTGTCCTTAGACAACAGTCTTAGCTTGTCATCAGCCCACCAGAGCTTTCATAGCCTTAGAGGACCCCAGGTCATCTGCTCCATGATAAGACAGACATTCTCAGTTCTAACTGGTCTACTTGCTCTTCTTTCTATGTGGTGTCCCATTTTCTACCTTTGTATAGATTGTTGCCAAGGTCTAAAGTATAATCCAACTTTACCCTTTCCTGTTGAAATCCCTATCTTCTTCAAAGCTTACCTCCAAGGTCTTTCTTGATTTACACCCAGTTGTTAACATTTCCTTCCTGCCCAACAATCATCACATCTTTACATTTTGTAATTTACTTATATGTACATATATTCTTCTCTTTAGTAGAATGATTCTCCTCAGGAAATCTGTTTAGTTTTGAGTTTTGTATCCCACAGACTAAATGGTTCATAGTAGTATGAATTTAATGAACTGAATTAGATTGAATTCAACATCTGACATTAATCATAATCAGCAACCTCTTTAGGGTCACCTAAAGTCTTTGGATCAATGTGTAACCTTTTAGAATGATTAAATATCTTTTAGTTTATGCAAAAGATATGTCTTTCCAAATCAACCCAGAGCATAATTTGACTAGATCTTGACCTCAATATTTTGAGAAGTATGTGAACTTGTTCTCATCATAATTTTTAATCAAAACTGGCTGAGTTCTCTCTCATCAGATAAGTTTTTAAGAGGCTTTAGAAGCCTGGTGCTTTGGGGTTTATTATGCAAGTATGCTCATATTTTTCATTTCAGGGGTAGATTTTCAACCATTTCTAATTCCATATTAGTCCAAAATTCTATATTTTATATGTTCTTTTTTCTGTATCATTTGAATTATATTACTGGTTCCCTCCTCCCAATTCTGATGATATCTTTACGTCGTAGAATAACAGAATTTTAGAGTTAGAATAGCCCACAAAGAGACTTATCTGTTTTGTTTTGTTTTCATTTTAGCTCATAATTCTAGTCCTTCATTTAAAATATTTCAATATTAATATGTATATAATGATACATCATAAATAAAAATATTATTAATAAATGCTGAATAAAATGTCAGAAACAGTTTATTATAGTGAAGGAAATGTTATCCGTGTGCAGCTTACTTTCCTCTTTAGGTATATTCTACCAACAACTTTTAGCTTTCAAAGTTTTCCTGCTTGCCTAGTCTTCCTTTCTTTCCTTGCTTCCATTATTTTCTCCCTCCCTCCCTTCCTCCCTTTCTCCCTTCCTTCCTTTCTCCTTCCCTTCTTTTCTCCCTCCCGTCCTTCCGTCCTTCTGTTATTCTTTGTCCTATATTTCAATGTATAAGGGGAAGGAAAAGAACACCAAAACCCTTGTAACAGATATACACAGGGAACAAAAAATTAGTTTCCACATTAACCAATTACAAAAATACATTGTCTTATTATTCACTTCATAACTTCACCATTTTTCTATTAAGAGATGTGTAGTATGCTTGATCATCAGTTTCCCCTGGAAAAGTCATCTAATACCTACAACTAATCAGGAATCTCCCTTACCTATGGTCATCTGGTCATAGCTTGAGGGATGTCAATAGTCTATGACATTTTAGACTATCTCTATGACATTTCATTATTTACTCTATTAACAGTTTCCTCTTAAAATGTCTGATAGTTATGGTAATCCTTGAACAGCTGAATTTTTTATGTTATAGATATTATTTATAGATTTATTATTTTTACTATTATATAGATTTATATATTAGTATTGACAGCACTTGTGATTTCATAATGTCATAATATAGTTTCTATATATGTGGTATTTTAAGATTTTCATAGTATTATATATGCACAAATACATATCTATTCAAAGAAAATTTTATAAGCAGTAATATATTACACATGTAGATAATATATTTGTAGGTTTTATATAGAGATTTATATATACATATATGTATATACATAAACTATATTATATTTGCATGTATATGCACATGCATGTGTGTATATGCCCCCAAACTTACATCTCTCATAACAGCCTTGTGAGGTGTCTGCTAGTAATGCCATTTTATAGATGCAGAGATGGATTCTAAAAGAAGTTGGCTTCTTAGGGTCAAATGTATAGGAGATATTTGAGGTGGAATTTGAACCTATTTCTTCCTAACTTCCAGTCAGGAAGACTCATCTTTCTTAGCTCAAATCCAGGTTCAGACACTTACTGTGTGACTGTGGACAAATCATTTAACCCTATTTGCCTCAGTTTCTTCATTTGTAAAATGAATTTTAGAAGATATTGGCAAACCCTGTATCTTTGCCAAGAAAATCTAAAATGGAGTCACAAAGAAGTGGACATGACTAGTTGAAGTATGATTACATGAGTAAGAAAATGCTATTATGTCAACCACTTGAGGTTAATTTTGAATGTTTCAGTATCAATTCCTTTAAATTCTTACACTGATTGCAGGAAATAAACACATTCTTTAGCCAAGCTGCGGTGATTAGACTCTCTTCTCAGAAGCATTACTAGATGAGTGACAGCTTCCTTATTCTCACTTGAATTTGATGGGGCCAGTATCCTTGGAGATGGCAAAAGAAAATAGCTCTTATTCCTTGGGGACAATTATGCTTATAGTGTGAAATTAGAATTATACAATTTCCGAGCTTCAAGGGACCTCTTAGGTCCTATAGTCCAACCTATACTTGAGTGGGAATCTTCTCTATCAGAATCAGTTATAGAGCTGGAAGGAACCTAGGAAATCCTCTAGAACATCAATTATTTTTAGAAATGAGAGAAATGATGCCTATGTTGTTTAAGAGACTTGACTAAGGGGGCGACTAGGTGGTGCAGTAGATAGAGCACCAGCCCTGGAGTCAGGAGCACCTGGGTTCAAATCCAGCCTCAGACACTTAATAATTACCTAGCTGTGTGATCTTGGGCAAGCCACTTAACCTCATTTGCTTTGCAAAAAAAAAAATATATATATGTGTGTGTGTGTGTGTGTGTGTGTGTGTGTGTGTGTATAAAAGAAGATACTTGACTAAGATCATATTAATAATAAATGACAGAGATAGAATTTGAATCCAGGTTCTCTGATCCCACATCCTGTGCAATAATTATAATAAATCACCTTTATGTTTCTTTGTGCCTCCTCAGATTCCTTCTCCCCACCATACACTGCCTTGCTTACAAAGTGGAATGATTTTCTATAGAATCAAATTACAGAACTGAATTTGGTTTGAATTGTTAAATTGTTATAGTTTCAGATTGTTATAGTTTTGAGAAAGTTTGAGAAAGCATGAAACACTTCACTCTGTGGAGGAGGGGAAAGAACAGAGGGAGACATTTTTCTTCCTTGACTTAGCTGCTTTTCTTTGTTGCAAAGAAAGACTCCCATCATGGAAGATTAGGGTATAGATCTGGGAATGACTGACGCCAATATAAAAGGCATTAAAAATGTAAATCAGTAGAAGACATATAACAGCTGATCATTGTAAAAGCCATTAGTTTGGTTTTTTTTTTTAAGAGTGAAGCTAGAATGAGATCATTTTACTGGCTGCATAGCTTTGTTTTAGCAGATGGTGATTCCTTTTCCTGGGAAAGTTTATTGAAAGGCAATGCTATATTGAGTATTTAACATAAATTAGCTACATTTCATTTTTGGAAATTCTTTGTAAAAATAGCTTCCATTTTAGTTGAAAAAAATTGCCATGAATGCCTTTACTTGGAAATATTTAAAGACAAGATATCAAATTAAGTAAACAAGGATGTATTAATTACTCACTATTTGGTAGCTAGGCAGTTAGGTGGTGTCATGGATAGAGAGCCAGGAGAACTCATCTTCCCAAGTTGAAATCCAACCCTGTTTGCCTCAGTTTCCTCCTCTGTAAAATCAGCTGGAGAAGGAAATAACAAATCAGTATCTTTGCCAGGAAAATCCCAAATGGTGTCATGATGAGTCAGACATGACAAAAGAATGAACATACGGTAGACAGTGCCCTAAGTATTGGAGATTGAGAGGAGGTATGAACAGTTCCTTCTCTAAATGAACTTATGTTTTAGTAAGGAAAACAATATGCAAATAAATATATAAGTCAGTACAAGAAAAAGGGAAAATTGAAATTGAAAAATTGAAAAAAAGGAAAAGTTCATCTTGGATGGAAAAGAATGACCTTGAGGGGGACAAGGAAAGACCTATTGCAGCAAGGGGGTGTGGAGCCATGGGGTGTGAACCCAGAGATAAGGAATTTCAGACATGGAGGTAGCTATTGGGAAACACAGAGAGAAAGGATGGAGTATTGGGTGTGAAAATCTACAGCAAGATGACCATTGTCACAGGATCCTAGAGTACAAAATGGGAAGTGAAGAGTAAGAAGGTAGGAAAGTTAGGAAGAAAGTGGGTTATTAAGAGCCAAAGTAGATTTTATATTTGATCTGGGAGATAATGGGGAGCCCTTGGATCTTGTTGTTTGTCCTTCATTTTGAAGAGGGACAATGATATCAAAGGGTATATCTTGACTTGTGTATAAATTGAATTTAAGTGAGTCAGAGTTGTATAAAGTCATCAACCTCCTTCTTTCTTCCCAAGTCATTGGAATCCCAGTGGCAAGGCTACCATTGTGAAAGTGAAGAGATAGGGTCAGACCTGTCCTGTAGGATGAAAACCTAATGGAAGAGGGACCAGAGTGAGAAGAAACTCCGTACAGACAGACCAACCAGTAGAAAATGATATAAAGGCATGAAGTGATGAATGTCTACACTATAGAGATGTGACTATGTCAGAGAAGAGGAGGGACCTGTGGAAGATATAACATTTTATAGGACCTCTGTTTATTTAGAAAATAATAATCAAATTGAGTTAAATTCAACAAACATTCAGTAAGTATTTGTTATGTCCTAAGAAATCAAAATACAAAAAGACAAATGGAAACAGAAACATACCTGTCCTCAAGAAGTTTATATTCTACCAAATTTATTTTAGATACAATGTGCTTTGCTACCAGGGTTAATCATAAAGGGACTTAATTTTTCAACTTTCCTACATAAGGTCTATACAAGCAAAGCATTTACAATATTCATTGTAAAAAAAACAGTAGTTGACCCAAAATGCTCTTTATTGATTGTAGATTACATGAAAACCAAGGACCAAGGGGAAAGGCCAAACTAATGATTAGTTAATGGAGAGACAGGTTAGGATATATATCGGGTCATCTCATTTTGTCTACAGATATTGCATGCTGGTGTTTGCCTGGTGCTGATGGTGTGCTGTAATACTTCACTAATACACAGAGTGAAATCATTCCAAGGCCAAGAGACTCCTGCAACTGCCAGACCATCTTCAATAGTCTTGTTTCTTATCAATCAATGAAAACATTCTGTTGTACACAAGGATACCTTGTACAGCAATACCCTTTACTATAATAAACATAATTGTGCAGCTTAAGCCACCAAATCACCTGGTTGTTCAGTGTGGTCCTCTTCTATACAGAAGTATTATTAGTATTAGGTTATATAAGTTGAGAAAGTCTTACTGATAATGTTTTATGGAAACTAAACCCACTAGCAAATATTTGACATTGGTTTCAGAATGCAACTTCATGTGATAGAAACAGAGGTTGAAAACCTATCTTTTTTTTAAACTTTTTTTTTTCTCTCCTGGCCCTTTTTGGCAGCCTAGTGAAATCTGAGGGGCTCTTCTCTGAATCATGTCTATTAAAATTACAAAATAAAATGCAGCACTACAAAAGGAAACAATTATGTCAAAAGGCTATTATGAAAAAAATTTAAATGTTCATGGACCTTGGGTTAGGGACTTTTGAAAAGTAAATTTTCCCAAAATTGATGTCACTTGTTGTCCAGTGGTTGGCATCATATTCAACCCTTCTTGACCATTTTTTTTTGCAAAAGTACTTGAGTAATTTTTGCCATTTCCATTTCCAACTCATTTGAACAGATGAGGAAACTGAGCTGAGGCAAACAAGGTTAAGTGATTTACCCAGAGTCACACAGCTAATTAAATATCTAAGGTCCAGTTTGAACTCACAAAGATGAATCTTCCTGATTCCAACCCAAGCACTCTATCCACTGTGCCACCTAACATCACTAATGAATTATCCATCCATCATACATTCAACAATATGCTATGATTTATATTTTAGGGGTTTTTTTTGCAAGGCGAACGGGGTTAGTGGCTTGCCCAAGGCCACATAGCTAGGTAATTATTAAGTGTCTGAGACCGGATTTGAACCCAGGTACTCCTGACTCCAGGGCTGGTGCTTTATCCACTATGTCACCTAGCCGCCCCGATAAACTATGATTTAAAGGTGATATATTGACTAGGGAACAGAAAGTCCCATTGGACTCTGCCTTAGTCTGACTACTTTTCAAATGGTAGTTTGTCATTCTTTCATTTATGCATTCAGTAAACATTTTTATGTGTCTACTCTATGCAAAGCCTCCTGTGCTAAGCTGGGAGGAGGGGTACAAAAAGAGGTAAAAGACAGTCCCTGCCCTCAAGGAGTTTATCATCTAATGGGTGAGATAACATTCAAAAAATATATATACAAAGCAGGCTATGTACAGTATAAATAGAAAATGGTTAAAAGAAAGGGAAAGGGAAATTAACAGGGGTTAAGGAAGGCTTACTGTGAGATTGTGACAGTGATAAAAAATAAAAATAATGATCCCTTAACTGGTAGCACTATGCTTCCCTGATTATACATAGTAGAGGAAATATGTATATGTATATCTTTGTGTGTGTATATATAGTTCCTTTTAAAATATTCAGTAATATAAAATGCATTTTATAGCATTTATATCCCCCCATGTATTCTTTTATGGGTGACCTATTGGTAATGAACATTTTTTTTTATTCTGCTCAGTTATTTGCGTATTGTCTGAACCTTTTTAGTCATCACAAATCTATTAGCTATTTAATTGCATCTAAGTGTCCCTGTAATAGTTCCTTTTTAGTCATTTCAATCATGTTTGACTCTTTGTGACTCCATTTGAATTTTTCTTGGCAGAGATACTGGACTGGTTTGCCATCTCCTTGTCCAGCTCATTTTTCAGATGAGAAAATGGAAGCAAACAAGGCTAAGTGACTTGCTCAGGTCACACAACTAATTATTGTCTGAAGACAAATTTGAACTCAGGTCTTCTGACTCTGGGACTGGTTTTACATCCAACATGCCATCCAATAGTATGTCCCTACCTAATTGTTGTACAACAGAATTTAAAAAAATCAACTCAAGCATCTGTTTCTTCCCCATTCCTCATTCTCCATTGCCCCTCCACATCCATACACACAAAATATATATATATATATATGTATATATATATATATATGTATGTAGATATATACATATATATGATGAATACATGTATATACATATATATTTTATGTGTGTATACACATACACATAAAGACATTTTCCTATCTTCAGATCTGTCTTGAAAGTACAGTAGTACTTTCAAGTGGAGCAGTGGATAGAGTACCGGCCCTGGGGTCAGGAGTACCTGAGTTCAAATCTGGTCTCAGACACTTAATAATTACCTAGCTGTGTGGCTTTAGGCAAGTCACTTAACCCCATTTGCCTTGCAAAAACCTAAAAAAAAGTACAGTACACTTTCCATTCTGATGTCCTTATATGTATTTTTTACACAGTTGCCTAAGGAATTTTTCTTTCTACTTTTTTGGGAGAGGAAATCAGGGCTAAGTGACTTTCCCAGGGTAACACAACAGCTAGCATTTAGGTGAGTCTGGACTTGAACTCAGGTCTTCCTGACTCCAGGTGAAGGAATTTTCCCAATATGCCAATCTTTTTTTTCCCCCATCACTCAAGGAATTCCATTGACTTCTAAGTATCACCTTTTTAGTCATCACAAATCTGTTAGCTATTTAATTGCATTTAAGCATCCCTGTAATAATTACTTTTTAGTCATTTCAGTCATGTTTGACTCTTAGTGACCCCATTTGAATTTTGTTTTTAAATAATCCAGGGAAATTCTAAGTTTCAGTTAAATTATTGAAAATAAGGAAGTTTTTTCATATCCAAGTTAACAGTCCTCTGATATGTAAATAACCTCTATGATTTTTGCCTTTAATGAGCTTCATAATCTAGCCCCTAATATTCTAGCCTTGTTACATTCCTCCCCTTCATGTACTTTATGGTCCAGTAAAATTAGACTTTTTACCATTCTTCATATGGGACACTTCAGTTCCCACTTGTGTGCTTAAGCATTGGCTATTCCTCCTTACTGTGATATCTACCCTCCCCATTTTTGCTCCTTTTAACTCATGTGGTAGCTTCTGAATGAAGTCTTTTCTGATTCCTTTCACCATCTAGAAGCTATTGGTGCCGTCCCCTGTAATTACTGTATGTACACTTTGTTTATACTTTACATACAAACTGTCTTCTCCAATTGACTCTAAGTTCCTTCAGAAGAAAGATTTTTTTTTACTCTTACTTTTGTATCTTCAACACCCTTCATAGTGAGCCCATGGTACCCAGTAGGTGCCTAATAAATGTTTGCTGTATAATTGCTTAATGATAGTTGAAATTAGAAGATCATTTGCTATTACAGTCATCATTTTTCAGTCACCTTGCATTCCTCACATTATCAGGTTACTTTAATGATTTTTTTCTTCCTATTTAACCTATATAGAGTTTTCTCTTATTTCCACAATGACAAAGCATTATGAACAAAAAAATAAGGACTGATAAATGATGATCTTTTGCAAAGGATGTGTTCTTTTCTGAAAAAACAGAGTGTGCTAGATAAATCCAGGAGGATTTGGTCACTGTATCTATTTTTTTATACAAAACCAGCTATGCCTGGCTTATTAACTTCTCTGATTCCTTTTTTTTTGGGAGGGGGGGACAGGGGAATTGTCATTTTCCCTGATTTGTTTTGTATCCTTCTCTTATTAAACATGTACTGTTTGGATGTTTGCTTTTCTGTATCACCTTTTACATGGGCTTCTTTGTTTCTTCCATAGGTTTTGTTTGGGGGGGGGGTTGTAATTATTGTAAATCTAGTCATTATAGTAAGACTATAGCAATTGAGCTTGAAGAGACATTAAAGGTTATTTATCTTCCAATTCATATTTGAATGAGAATCTTCTCTAAGAAAACTTCTATTGATAGGGTAGGAGGAAAGGAAGATGAAGGGAAACAGATGGGAAGGGAAAGAAAGCAATGGAGAGTGATAGAATGATACATCATAGATAGTAGATACATGAACGATGGAGGACAAAGATAGTTGATAGATTGATAGATAATAGACAGAAGATGAATGGATAGATGGAGGAGAGAGAGATTGGTGATAGAGATTGAGAGACAAAGACAGGTGATAGATAAATAGACAGACAGACAGATAGATAGATGGATGGATGATAGAGGTATATAATAATAATGTTTTAGGCACTGTGTTAAATGTAAGGAATAAAAAAAAAATAAATAGTCTCTGACCTCAAGAAGCTTGAGGGAAGTCAACACATGATGGGAAGTGGAAAAGTTACAGGGTGTGATGTTGAAGGTCATAATTGTTTTAATTTGCCTTTTTCTAGTAATGATTTGAATCATGTTTTCATATGACTATTGATAAGTCTTGGTCTTTCCCTTGAGAATTTTCTGTTCCTATCCCTTTATTAATTCAGGAATTGCTGTTTTCTTATTTGAATCCATTGCTTATTAATCTTGAGAGATGAATCTGAGAACCTTATTAGAGAGACTTTCTGGGAATATTTTTTTCTTGTTTCCCTTTTAATCTTAATTTATGGAATACAGGCATATTGATGTATTGATTCACAGACCTGTGGGAAGAAATTTGGAAGAATCACAAAAAAAATAAACTCTGTGTTCTTTCAAGCATCTGTACCACTGGTAGGCCTATATTCAGGTAGCACTGAATCCTAGGTCTAATGGATGTTTTGGAAGTCAATGGACAGAAGAGGTGGTAAGTTAAAGCATTCTTGGTGGGAAAGAGGCACCAATTTGGAAGCAGGATCATCTCATATATAAAAAATGCAAATAATCCAAATGGTCCTCCTGTACTGCCTGCTGGGTACAACCACTCCACCTTTAACTTTTCAGTTTCTTTTTAATGTTTATTCAGTTCCTCCCCCCCCCCCATTAAAATCCTGCCTTTTTTTCCTTTTTTCTTTTTTTTTCTCTTTTTTTATATATATACCTAGTACTTAGTCCAGTTACTTGTACACAGTAGATACTTAAACATTTATTGATACTGAAATGAAAAATCTTTGAACAGAGAAACTATTATTTTTTGTCCTTATATTCTCAGTGACTAACATATAGTAGGCACTTAATAAATATTTGTCACTTGATAATGAAAAAGTGTTTCCTAGGGCAGTTATATCAACTAATAACTCTATTAACAGTGTATTGGAGCTTCCCCTTAATGTTGGCTTGTTTATGTAAATGATATTTTTCAAAAGTGGAACTCATGGTGAATGTGATTCTTTGGCTGACTGACTCTTCTATGCATGCCTTAGGAATTGGAGGGCAGGAATGATGTTGCGTCAGAAAGTGTACATCTTGGGGGAATATGGAGAAGCTCTAAGTCATTACCAACATTTCTTTGCAAATATTTAGGCAGATGCT